>NC_068421.1:79396563-79534063 GCF_023373465.1 Oncorhynchus keta
ACTGTCTGAGAGTCCCACAACACAGAGAGACTGTCTGAGAGTCCCATAACACAAAGAGACTGTCTGAGAGTCCCACAACACAGAGAGACTGTCTGAGAGTCCCATAACACAAAGAGACTGTCTGAGAGTCCCATAACACAAAGAGACTATCTGCAAGTCCGATAACACAAAGAGACTGTCTGAGAGTGAAAGCAAAAGAAAGGGGAAACTAGAGAGGGATTGATGAAGAGAGGTTTAGAGAGAGGAGAGACATATTGTATATAAGGGAAAATAGTTAGAAAGAAAGAAAAACACACAGACAGATAATGAAGAGAGGCTCAGAGAGAGAGAGTATGATATGCAGTGTGTACCCGACCCAGCCAGACCCAGCCCTGCTCCCCTTCTCTGGCCCGTCCGGTGGAAGCGGGGAGAGAGAGAGATCACCCCCCTGCTCTCCGCCCCTCCCTGTGGAGTCCAAACATTGAGACCAAGCAGGAGGCTTTCCGGCTGCCACTCGCCCATAGCTCTGGTTCTAAACGAACTAAACAGAACTGTGATACTCCACAACTAAACTACTGTAGCTCTGGTTCTAAACGAACTAAACAGAACTGTGTTATTCCATAACTAAACTTCACTCGAGCTATGTCTCTAAATTAACGGTGATACTCCATCAATAAAACAGAACTAATCTCCACTCTAGCTCTGGCTGGAAACATTACTAAACTCTACTCTAGCTCTGGCTGGAAACATAACTTAACTCTACTCTAGCTCTGGCTGGAAACATAACTTAACTCTACTCTAGCTCTGGCTGGAAACATAACTTAACTCTAATCTAGCTCTGGCTGGAAACATAACTTAACTCTACTCTAGCTCTGGCTGGAAACATAACTTAACTGTAATCTAGCTCTGGCTGGAAACATAACTTAACTCTACTCTAGCTCTGGCTGGAAACATAACTTAACTCTAATCTAGCTCTGGCTGGAAACATAACTTAACTCTAATCTAGCTCTGGCTGGAACCATAACTAAACTCTACTCTAGCTCTGGCTGGAAACACAACTTAACTCTAATCTAGCTCTGGCTGGAACCATAACTAAACTCTACTCTAGCTCTGGCTGGAAACATAACTTAACTCTACTCTAGCTCTGGCTGGAAACATAACTTAACTCTACTCTAGCTCTGGCTGGAAACATAACTAAACTCTACTCTAGCTCTGGCTGGAAACATAACTAAACTCTACTCTAGCTCTGGCTGGAAACATAACTAAACTCTACTCTAGCTCTGGCTGGAAACATAACTAAACTCTAATCTAGCTCTGGCTGGAAACATAACTTAACTCTACTCTAGCTCTGGCTGGAAACATAACTTAACTCTACTCTAGCTCTGGCTGGAAACATAACTAAACTCTACTCTAGCTCTGGCTGGAAACATAACTAAACTCTAATCTAGCTCTGGCTGGAAACATAACTAAACTCTACTCTAGCTCTGGCTGGAAACATAACTAAACTCTAATCTAGCTCTGGCTGGAAACAACTTAACTCTACTCTAGCTCTGGCTGGAAACATAACTTAACTCTACTCTAGCTCTGGCTGGAAACATAAGTAAACTCTACTCTAGCTCTGGCTGGAAACATTACTAAACTCTACTCTAGCTCTGGCTGGAAACATAACTTAACTCTACTCTAGCTCTGGCTGGAAACATAACTTAACTCTACTCTAGCTCTGGCTGGAAACATAACTTAACTCTACTCTAGCTCTGGCTGGAAACATAACTTAACTCTACTCTAGCTCTGGCTGGAAACATAACTTAACTCTAATCTAGCTCTGGCTGGAAACATAACTTTACTCTAATCTAGCTCTGGCTGGAAACATAACTAAACTCTACTCTAGCTCTGGCTGGAAACATTACTAAACTCTACTCTAGCTCTGGCTGGAAACATGACTAAACTCTACTCTAGCTCTAGCTGGAAACATGACTAAACTCTTCGCTAGCACTGCCTTGAAACATAACTAAACTCTACTCTAGCTCTGTATTGAAGCATAACTAAACTCTACTCTAGCTCTGTCTTGAAACATAACTAAACTCTACTCTAGCTCTGTCTTGAAACATAACTAAACTCTACTCTAGCTCTGGCTGGAAACATAACTTAACTCTAATCCAGCTCTGGCTGGAAACATAACTTAACTCTAATCTAGCTCTGGCTGGAAACATAACTAAAATCTAATCTAGCTCTGTCTTGAAACATAACTAAACTACTCGAGCTCTGGCTGGAAACATAACTAAACTCTACTCTAGCTCTGTATTGAAGCATAACTAAACTCTACTCTAGCTCTGTCTTGAAACATAACTAAACTCTACTCTAGCACTGGCTGTAAACATTACTAAACTCTACTCTAGCTCTGGCTGGAAACATAACTAACCTCTACTCTAGCTCTGTCTTGAAACATAACTAAACTCTACTCTAGCTCTGGCTGGAAACATTACTAAACTCTACTCTAGCTCTGTCTTGATACATAACTAAACTCTACTCTAGCTCTGTCCTGAAACATAACTAAACTTTACTCTAGCTCTGGCTGGAAACATTACTAAACTCTTCTCTAGCTCTGGCTGGAAACATTACTAAACTCTACTCTAGGTCTGTCTTGAAACATAACTAAACTCTACCCTAGCTCTGGCTGGAAACATTACTAAACTCTACTCTAGCTCTGGCTGCAAACATAACTAAACTCTACTCTAGCTCTGGCTGGAAACATAACTAAACTCTACTCTAGCTCTGGCTGGAAACATAACTAAACTCTACTCTAGCCCTGGCTGTAAACATTACTAAACTCTACTCTAGCTCTGGCTGGAAACATAACTAAACTCTACTCTAGCTCTGGCTGGAAACATAACTAAACTCTACTCTAGCCCTGGCTGTAAACATTACTAAACTCTACTCTAGCTCTGGCTGGAAACATAACTAAACTCTACTCTAGCTCTGGCTGGAAACATAACTTAACTCTACTCTAGCTCTGGCTGGAAACATAACTAAACTCTACTCTAGCTCTGGCTGGAAACATAACTTAACTCTACTCTAGCTCTGGCTGGAAACATTACTTAACTCTACTCTAGCTCTGGCTGGAAACATAACTTAACTCTACTCTAGCTCTGGCTGGAAACATAACTTAACTCTACTCTAGCTCTGGCTGGAAACATAACTTAACTCTACTCTAGCTCTGGCTGGAAACATAACTTAACTCTAATCTAGCTCTGGCTGGAAACATAACTAAACTCTACTCTAGCTCTGGCTGGAAACATTACTAAACTCTACTCTAGCTCTGGCTGGAAACATGACTAAACTCTACTCTAGCTCTAGCTGGAAACATGACTAAACTTTTCTCTAGCACTGCCTTGAAACATAACTAAACTCTACTCTAGCTCTGTATTGAAGCATAACTAAACTCTACTCTAGCTCTGTCTTGAAACATAACTAAACTCTACTCTAGCTCTGTCTTGAAACATAACTAAACTCTTCTCTAGCTCTGGCTGGAAACATAACTAACTCTAATCTAGCTCTGGCTGGAAACATAACTTAACTCTAATCTAGCTCTGGCTGGAAACATAACTAAAATCTAATCTAGCTCTGTCTTGAAACATAACTAAACTACTCGAGCTCTGGCTGGAACCATAACTAAACTCTACTCTAGCTCTGGCTGGAAACATAACTAAACTCTACTCTAGCTCTGGCTGGAAACATAACTAAACTCTACTCTAGCCCTGGCTGTAAACATTACTAAACTCTACTCTAGCTCTGGCTGGAAACATAACTAAACTCTACTCTAGCTCTGGCTGGAAACATTACTAAACTCTACTCTAGCTCTGGCTGGAAACATAACTAAACTACTCGAGCTCTGGCTGGAACCATTACTAAACTCTTCTCTAGCTCTGGCTGGAAACATAACTAACCTCTACTCTAGCTCTGTCTTGAAACATTACTAAACTCTACTCTAGCTCTAGCTGGAAACATGATAAACCTCCACTCTAGCTCTGGCTGGAAACAATACTAAACTCTACTCTAGCTCTGGCTGGAAACATAACTAAACTCTACACTTGCTATGGCTAGAAACATAACTAAAACAGACTGAAATACAACTTAACAGAACTATAACACTGTAATCCTTCCTTTGGTCAACGTACCTCCCCTGCTGGTTCAGATAGGTACTGTGTGAGTCACTGGACCTGATAGAAGAGTGACAATTCAAACTGATATGAATAAATGTAACATTTTATTGTCCAGTCAGTAATGTTCTATTGTCTCTGTTAAATCTCTTGTTTCTTTATTATATTGTCCTGTCCAGTATCACAGTAAAGGATGTGAAGGCCCTGTTACCTCATATCAACTACAGAGTCCCCAACATGCGCTTCCTCAAAGACAAGCTACAGGTAATAGATGATAGATATCCCCAGGAATGTACAGGCTGCCACAGTTTTAAATGAGATGATTTGTACATTTAATAACTTGTGTACTTCCTGTCTGGACAGGAAGTGGAAGCCAGGTGTGATCTCTCCTTCCCTCACTTTGCTCAGCTCTATAGAACATTGATGTTCGACGCACAGAGAAGTGTGAGTAATAGAAAATATACGTACACACACACACAAATGCTCATGCACACACACAAATACACACACACACTCCATGCCCTGTGTACCCCTCCCTCACTAGGCTCTCCCGTTGTTCCCTCAGATCATTGAGCAGCTGGAGCTCTCTTTCCCCCTCCGGTGAGTCCCACCTCCTCCTCTTCTCTTTTCCTCCACCTCCTATTGTCCATGTGTCTTCCCAAATCTCCTCCATTTCTTTGATGTCTATCTATCTTCCTACCTTATTTTTTATTCTCCTCTATTCTCAACCTACTAATTAGAGGTAACCTATAGATATTGTACTGCCCTTTAAAACATTTTCTGTGTGTGTGTGTGTGTGTGTGTGTGTGTGTGTGTGTGTGTGTGTGTGTGTGCGTGCGTGCGTGCATGCGTGTGTGTGTGTGTAGGAATGTGGACAGACCAGAGCTGTGTCAGATCTCTTTTTACGACTTCCAGAAGTTTCTACAGCTGGATCAGAAGGTACTGGCACATTTTCACGTGCTTCACGGTTAACGTATTACACAGTGCTGCTGTGAGAGTCTCCTGCTCAGTGAAACAGATGCTGCTGTCTGTAACTGTATGAGCTCTCTAGAGATGTACTAGCGAGCTAATCTCTGCATCTTTGCACTAATGGTTTATGTGATAGCATGGACAGTACCATTGAGAACTATCTCCATTTTAATGTTCTCAATTTCTTCTTCTACTACTTCTATGAGTATATTGACAGTTTGTAGACAAACTGAAAGGGCACATACATACTGCCACCAGGAGTGTGTTGTCTGAACAGGTATCAGAATCTCCTCCTTTTCTTTGATGTCTATCCATCTCCCCACCTCACATTTCTTTTGTATTCTTCTTGAATCTCCTTTATTGGTGTACACAGACAGACAATTAACAGAATACACAGATAGACAATTGACAGAGTATACATACAGACAATTAACAGAATACACAGACAGACAATTAACAGAGCACTACTCTGGATGGGCGGGCAAGTGCGGGCAGCGATCGTTTCGAAGAGCATGCATTTAGTTTTACATGCAGCTGGAGGCCATTGAAGGAGAGTTGTATGGCATTGAAGCTCGTCTGGAGGTTAGTTAACACAGTGTCCAAAGAAGGGCCAGAAGTATACAGAATGGTGTCGTCTTTATAGAGGTGGATCAGAGACTCACCAGCAGCAAGATCAAAATCATTGATATATTCAGAGAAGAGAGTCAGCCCAAGAATTGAATCCTGTGGCACCCCCATAGAGACTGCCAGATGCCCGGACAACAGGCCCTCAGATTTGACACACTGAACTCTGTCAGATAAGTAGTTGCTGAACCAGGCGAGGCAATCATTTGAGTAACCAAGGCTGTTGAGTGTGCTGATAAGAATGTGGTGATTGACAGAGTCAAAATCCTTGGCCTGGTCAATGAATATGGCTGCACAGTATTGTTTCTTATCTATGGCGGTTAAGATATCATTTAGTACCTTGAGCGTGGCACCTTGAGTGTGGCTGAGGTGCACCCGTGACCAGCTCTGAATCCAGAATGCATAGCGGAGAAGGTACAGTGGGATTCGAAATGGTCGGTGATCTGTTTGTTAACTTTCGAAGACCTTAGAAAGGCAGGGTAGGATAGATTTAGCTCTGTAGCAGTTTGGGTCAAGAGTGTCCCCCCCTTTGAATAGTGGGATGACCGCAGCTGCTTTCCAATCTTTGGGGATCTCAGACGACACGAAAGAGAGGTTGAACAGGGTTGCAACAATTTCAGCAGATCATTTTTAGAAAGAAAGGGTCCAGATTGTCTAGCCCGGTTGATTTGTGGGTGTCCAGATTTTGCAGCTCTTTCAGAACATCAGCTGACTGGATTTGGGAGAAGGAGAAATGGGGAAGGCTTGGGTGAGTTGCTGTGGGGGGTGCAGTGCTGTTAACCGGGGTAGGAGTAGCCAGGTGGAAAGCATGGCCAGCCGTGAAAAAATGCTTCTTGAAATTCTCAATTATAGTGGATTTATCGGTGGTGATAGAGTTTCCTATCCTCAGTGCAGTGGGCAGCTGGGAGTAGGTGCTCTTATTCTTCATGGACTTTACAATGTTCCAGAACTTTTTTTAGTTTGTGTTGCAGGAAGCAAATTTCTGCTGTGTATATTGGTTTCTAGCTTCCCTAAAAAGTTGCATTTCACAGGGGCTGTTCGATGCTAATGCAGAACACCACAGGATGTTTTTGTGTTGGTTAAGGGCAGTCAGGTTTGGAGAGAATCAAGTGCTATATCTGTTCTTGATTCTAAATTTCTTGAATGGGGCATGCTTATTTAAGTTGGCGATGAATGCTTTTAAAAAAAATAACTAGGCATCCTCTACTGACAGGATGAGGTTGATATCCTTCCAGGATACCCGGGCCAGGTCGATTAGAAAGGCCTGCTCGCTGAAGTGTTTCAGAGAGCATTTGATAGTGTTGAGTGGAGGTTGTTTGACCGCTGACGCATTACGGATGCAGGCAATGAGGCAGTGATCGCTGAGATCTTGGTTGAAAACAGCAGAGTTGTATTTAGAGGGCAAGTTGGTTAGGATGATATCTATGAGGGTGCCCGTGTTTACGGCTTTGGGGTTATACCTGGTAGGTTCATAGATCATTTGTGTGAGATTGAGGGCATCAAGCTTAGATTGTAGGATGGTCGGGGTGTTAAACATGTCACAGTTTAGGTCACCTAGCAGCACGAGCTCTGAAGATAGATGGGGGGCAATCAGTTCACATATGGTATCCAGATAACAGCTGGGGGCAGAGGGTGGTCTATAGCAGGCGGCAACAGTGAGAGACTGGTTTTTAGAGAGGTGGACTTTTAAAAGTAGAAGTTCAAATTGTTTGGGTACAGACCTGGATAGTAGGACAGAACTCTGCAGGCTATCTCTGCAGTAGATTGCAACACCACCCCCTTTTGCCATTCTATCTTGTCTAAAAATGTTGTAGTTAGGGATGGAGATTTCAGAGTTATTGGTGGTCTTCCTAAGCCAGGATTCAGACACGGCTAAGACATCCGGGTTGGCAGAGTGTGCTAAAGCAGTGAATAAAACAAACTTAGGGAGGAGGCTTCTAATGTTAACATGCATGAAACCAAGGCTTTTATGGTTACAAAAGTCATCAAAAGAGAGCGCCTGGGGAATAGGAGAGGAGCTAGGCACTGCAGGGCCTGGATTCACCTCTACATCGCCAGAGGAACAGAGGAGGAGTAGGATAAGGGTACGGCAAAATGCCATGAGAATTGGACGTCTAGGACGTTCGGAACAGAGAGTAAAAGGACCAGGTTTCTGGGGGCGATAAAATAGATTCAAGGAATAGTGTACAGACAAAGGTATGGTAGGATGTGAATACAGTGGATGTAAACCTAGGCATTGAGTGATGATGAAAGAGATATTGTCTCTAGAAACATAATTGAAACCAGGTGATGTCATCGCATGTGTGGGTGGTGGAACTGAAAGGTTGGATAAGGAAAATTAGCAGGGCTAGAGGCTCTACAGTGAAATAAGCCAATAAACACTAACCAGAACAGCAATGGGCAAGGCATATTGACATTAAGGAGAGGTATGCTTAGCTGAGTGATCATAAGGGTCCAGTGAGTAGTGAGGTTTGTTGGGGTCACGGCGATTCAGACAGCTAGCCGAGCCGTGGGTTGCAAGCTAACAGAAGATGGAGGTCTGTTTTTAGCCACCCCGTGTGTTTCCGTCGGTAGATTAGTGGGTTCTGTGTGGTAGAGGGGACAAATCCAATTGTCAAAATAGTTATAGTTATAGTGGCCCAAGAAGATTGTTCGATAGACCTGTTCAGATAGCAGCTGATATGTTCAAGACAGCTAACGATTAGCGGGCCGCAGTTAGCAGATGGGCGTTCAGGTTACGTCGCGATGGAGGGGCCAGTTTAGTAACTCCCTTGGGCAGATAATGTCGGTATTCCAGTCGTGAAGGCCCGGTGGGGCTCCGCATCGGCAGTAAAACGGGTCCGGATAGGTGTTTGTAGCCCAGGAGTGGCTGATGGAACTCTTCAGTTGGCTAGCTTCAGGATAATTGGTGTTTGCTCCGGAATCGACGTTAGCCAATAGTCCCTCGGATAGCAGCTTGTTAGCTGCAAGATCCAAGTGTAAATGTCCAGAGCTTGCGGTAGAAATCCGGGGATATGCTCTGGAGTCGTGTTGTACAAAACTGGTGATAGCTTTCCTAGCTAAAGGATAGCTGATGACTGCTAGCCGTGTTTAGCTGAATACTAACGTTAGCTAGTGAGCTGGCTAGCTTCTGGCTAGCTTCTGGCTAGCTTCTGGCTAGCTTCTGGCTAGCTTCTGGCTAGCTTCTGGCTAGCTTCTTAGTGGATTTTGGATATGAGGTGAATAATACTTTTGGGGAAAAAATATATCCGCACCACATTTGGTGAGGCGGGTTGCAGGAGAGTGTTTTGAAGTTTAGTTTTTAGAAAAATTATATAACAAGATATGGTGAAGAAAAAGACAAAAAGATACAAAACATATATACACGAGACAAGACGAGGACAAAGGATGTCTGACTGCTACACCATCTTGGAAACCTTGAAGAAAAAAAAAGACAGACAATTAACAGAGATTACAGACAGAAAATTAACAGAGTACACAGACAGACAATAAATAGAGCACACAGACAGACAATAAACAGAGTACACAGACAGACAATTAACAGAGTATACAGACAGACAATTAACAGAGTACACAGACAGACAATAAACAGAGCACACAGACAGACAATAAACAGAGTACACAGACAGACAATTAACAGAGTATACAGACAGACAATTAACAGAGTACACAGACAGACAATAAACAGAGTATACAGACAGACAATTAACCATATACAGTCAGCTACATTATAACTTATGCAGGTAGAGATGTATGAATAAAACTACAGACTAATTTACAAACCATATAGAGTCAGTTACATTATAACTTATGCAGGTAGAGATGTATGAATAAAACTACAGACTACATTACAAACCATATAGAGTCAGCTACATTATAACTTATGCAGGTAGAGATGTATGAATAAAACTACAGACTACATTACAAACCATATACAGTCAGCTACATTATAACTTATGCAGGTAGAGATGTATGAATAAAACTACAGACTACATTACAAACCATATAGAGTCAGCTACATTATAACTTATGCAGGTAGAGATGTATGAATAAAACTACAGACTACATTACAAACCATATACAGTCAGCTACATTATAACTTATGCAGGTAGAGATGTATGAATAAAACTACAGACTACATTACAAACCATATAGAGTCAGCTACATTATAACTTATGCAGGTTGAGATGTATGAATAAAACTACAGACTAATTTACAAACCATATAGAGTCAGCTACATTATAACTTATGCAGGTAGAGATGTATGAATAAAACTACAGACTAATTTACAAACCATATAGAGTCAGTTACATTATAACTTATGCAGGTAGAGATGTATGAATAAAACTACAGACTAATTTACAAACCATATAGAGTCAGTTACATTATAACTTATGCAGGTAGAGATGTATGAATAAAACTACAGACTAATTTACAAACCATATAGAGTCAGTTACATTATAACTTATGCAGGTAGAGATGTATGAATAAAACTACAGACTAATTTACAAACCATATAGAGTCAGTTACATTATAACTTATGCAGGTAGAGATGTATGAATAAAACTACAGACTAATTTACAAACCATATAGAGTCAGTTACATTATAACTTATGCAGGTAGAGATGTATGAATAGAACTACAGACTAATTTACAAACCATATAGAGTCAGTTACATTATAACTTATGCAGGTAGAGATTTATGAATAAAACTACAGACGACATTACAAACCATATACAGTCAGTTACATTATAACTTATGCAGGTAGAGATGTATGAATAAAACTACAGACTAATTTACAAACCATATAGAGTCAGTTACATTATAACTTATGCAGGTAGAGATGTATGAATAGAACTACAGACTAATTTACAAACCATATAGAGTCAGTTACATTATAACTTATGCAGGTAGAGATTTATGAATAAAACGACATGGACATGACGATGTGCAATGGGGGAAATATAGTTAGTCCGTGGCAGAGCGCAAAGGGCAGTGCAAAGACCAATGTGCAGTTCTAGGAAGAAAGTGAAGGGTGCATAGACACGGTGAGTATTGCAGGGTGCATAGACAGTGTGAGTATTGCAGGGTGCATAGACAGTTTGAGTATTGCAGGGTGCATAGACAGTGTGAGTATTGCAGGGTGCATAGACATTGTGAGTATTGCAGGGTGCATAGACAGTGTGAGTATTGCAGGGTGCATAGACAGTGTGAGTATTGCAGGGTGCATAGACAGTGTGAGTATTGCAGGGTGCATATACAGTGTGATTATTGCAGGGTGCATAGACAGTGTGAGTTTTGCAGGGTGCATAGACAGTGTGAGTATTGCAGGGTGCATAGACAGTGTGAGTATTGCAGGGTGCATAGACAGTGTGAGTATTGCAGGGTGCATAGACAGTGTGAGTATTGCAGGGTGCATAGACAGTGTGAGTATTGCAGGGTGCATAGGCAGTGTGAGTATTGCAGGGTGCATAGACTGTGTGATTATTGCAGGGTGCATAGACAGTGTGCATATTGCAGAGTGCATAGTCATTGTGAGTATTGCAAGGTTCATTGACAGCGTGCGTATTGTAGGGTTCATAGACAGTTTGAGTATTGCAGGGTGCATAGACAGTGTGCGTATTGTAGGGTTCATAGACAGTGTGCGTATTGAAGAGTGCATAGTCCATGAATCAGAAGATCCTGATGGCCGGTTGGTAAGGGTCACAGCATGGGGGAAGAAGCTGTTCAGGTTGCAGAAGGTTTTGCTTGTGATTGATCTGTACCGTTCGCCAGAGGGGAGTCTTTGGAAGAGATGACGATCGTTGTGAAAGTGGTCGGTGATGATCTTTCCTGCATGCTTCCTTGTCCTGGAGTCGTGAAGGTTTACGATGGAGGGCAGGTGGCAGTCGATGACCCTCGCAGCATTTCCACAATCCGTTGCAGTTTGCCCTTGGACCATGCAGAGGCATTCCGAACTAGACAGTGATCGAGGAGGTGAGGATGGACTCGATGATGGCTGTGTAGAGTGAGAGTTTTAATTTATTCAGCTGACGCAAGAAGTGCACCATCTGTTGTGCCTTCTTGGTGACCACTGTGCTGTTGTCCTCCCACTTGAGGTTGTGGGAGGTGATGGTCCCCAGGAATTTGAATGACTCAGCCGTAGATTTTTTTTGACTGCACCAGGCCACCATCCTGTCAACCTCTCTCCGGTACATAGACTCGTCACCGTTGGACATAAGGCCGACCAGGGTGGTGTCATCTGCAAACTTGAGTTGTTTGACCGACGGGTTGTCGGCGGTGCATTCGTTGGATTAGAGTGAGCATAGAAGAAGGGACAGAGAGTCCAGAGAGGTTTTCCCTGCTTCACGTATTGTGTCCTGTTGGACAGGGAGTTGTTGATTCACTGACAAATGGAGTCAGATGACTTCACACAAGTCTTTGGGTTGTCGAGGTGCTGAAGGATGTAGTGGAGATCCATGTTGACAGCGGCGTCCACAGACCTGTTGGCTCTATAGGCGAACTGCAGTGGGTCGAGGAGGCTGTAAGTGAAGGTTTTGAGGTGGGATAGGATAAGGCTAAGGTTGGTGATCTAACTGTCACCTGTAGTTATGGAACGTTTGCTCAGGAGTATAATTCATTGGTGATCTCTCCTGATGACCTGGTTGAATTTCTGTGATCTTTCCTTAACCCATAGAAAGTCCCACCCAGTTGACTACTTCAAAATTGTGAGTCCTCAATGGTACTGCAAATGCTAAAACAAGCTTTGTGGCAAATTAGCCCTCTATCCAACTCTATGACTGAGACGTGTTTCCTGGTCGCATGTTGATGATGTCATGACCATGTGACACATGCAGGAGTCATGGGCGTCGGACCTGAGCCGCGTCAGAGAGTTCCTAACGGGCTACCTGAGGGGTGGAGCACAGACCGAACCTATGCTACAGCTAGATGAGGTAAGACGCATGCATACAAACACATACACACATACACACCACTCTCTCTCCCTGGTTTGCTCATCCTCTAATGTATTGTTCTCTGTTCAGTTCCTCACGTTCCTGTACTCCAAGGAGAACTCATTGTGTGACCCTCGACCTGCTGTTGTTGTCTCTGACGACATGAAGAGACCCCTGTCTCAGTACTGGATTTCCTCATCACACAACACGTAGGGTCACACCTCTATACCTCTATACCTCTACCTCTCTGTATCTCTCTCAAATTACCAAATTACATACTGCTCATTCAACCCTCCATATAACACTCTCTCTTTTCACTTCCTTTCCTCCTCTCCTATCTTCCTCTTCTCTCCCTCCCTCTCCCTCATCCGCTCCCTCTCCCTTTCTCCCCCTTCTCTCTCAGGTATCTGACAGGTGATCAGTTCTCCAGTGAGTCATCTCTAGAGGCCTACGCTCGTTGCCTGAGGATGGGCTGTCGCTGCATAGAACGTAAGAACTTTCATCTTCCTCAACTCCCTCTGTCTCTCTTTCTCAATTCAATTCCTCTTCAACTCCCTCTGTCTCTCTTTCTCAATTCAATTCCTCTTCAACTCCCTCTATCTCTCTTTCTCAATTCAATTCCACTTCAACTCCCTCTATCTCTCTTTCTCAATTCAATTCCTCTTCAACTCCCTCTATCTCTCTTTCTCAATTCAATTCCTCTTCAACTCCCTCTGTCTCTCTTTCTCAATTCAATTCCTCTTCAACTCCCTCTATCTCTCTTTCTCAATTCAATTCCTCTTCAACTTCCTCTATCTCTCTTTCTCAATTCAATTCCTCTTCAACTTCCTCTATCTCTCTTTCTCAATTCAATTCCTCTTCAACTCCCTCTATCTCTCTTTCTCAATTCAATTCCTCTTCAACTCCCTCTATCTCTCTTTCTCAATTCAATTCCTCTTCAACTCCCTCTATCTCTCTTTCTCAATTCAATTCCTCTTCAACTTCCTCTATCTCTCTTTCTCAATTCAATTCCTCTTCAACTTCCTCTATCTCTCTTTCTCAATTCAATTCCACTTCAACTCCCTCTATCTCTCTTTCTCAATTCAATTCCTCTTCAACTCCCTCTGTCTCTCTTTCTCAATTCAATTCCTCTTCAACTCCCTCTATCTCTCTTTCTCAATTCAATTCCTCTTCAACTTCCTCTATCTCTCTTTCTCAATTCAATTCCTCTTCAACTCCCTCTATCTCTCTTTCTCAATTCAATTCCTCTTCAACTCCCTCTGTCTCTCTTTCTCAATTCAATTCCTCTTCAACGCCCTCAATCTCTCTTTCTCAATTCAATTCCTCTTCAACTCCCTCTGTCTCTCTTTCTCAATTCAATTCCTCTTCAACTCCCTCTGTCTCTCTTTCTCAATTAAATTCCTCTTCAACTCCCTCAATCTCTCTTTCTCAATTCAATTCCTCTTCAACTCCCTCTGTCTCTCTTTCTCAATTCAATTCCTCTTCAACTCCCTCTGTCTCTCTTTCTCAATTAAATTCCTCTTCAACTCCCTCAATCTCTCTTTCTCAATTCAATTCCTCTTCAACTCCCTCTATCTCTCTTTCTCAATTCAATTCCTCTTCAACTCCCTCTATCTCTCTTTCTCAATTAAATTCTATTCTAAATGCTTTATTGGCATGATGAAAAAAAGTTGTATTGCCAAAGCAACACCACACAAGAATAAAGCATGCAGGAACATTCAAAGCAATTATTCATCAAATCTAACCTTGACCTTTGACCTTGCACTGTGTGAAAACATTGTTTCAGTTGATTGCTGGGATGGGCCTGATGACCTGCCAATCATCTACCATGGCCACACTCTCACCTCCAAGATCAAATTCCTGGACGTGCTGCACACCATCAAAGAGCATGCCTTTGTCACTTCAGAGTGAGTAGACACTCACTCACTCACTCACTCACTCACTCACTCACTCACTCACTCACTCACTCACTCACTCACTCACTGTCTCTCTTTAACATGTGTGTCTTACACGTGTGTTTGTATCTGTGTGTATCTGTATCTGTAGGTACCCAGTGATTCTGTCCATAGAGGACCACTGTAGTGTGGTCCAACAAAGGAACATGGCTACTCACTTTAAGAAGGTGTTTGGAGATCTGCTGCTGACCAAACCAGTGGACCTGAATGCAGATGAGCTGCCCTCGCCCTACCAGCTACGCAGGAAGATACTCATCAAGGTGACTGAACAACCGAACGGTCAAACACACTGACCATAACATGACCATGCCAAGTCTGTGGGCTGTGTCTGACATGGCTGTCTGAAATGGCTGAAGGGCCTCTGGTCATAAGACTACAAAAGGGAATAGTATGCCATTTCAGACACAATACTGACCCAAAGTCAACCACTAGTCAACCTTAACTAAACTGTGTGTGTGTTTCAGCATAAGAAACTGGTAGAGGGCTCTCTGTATGAAGAGGTGACGTCAGCCAGCTACTCTGAGGCTGACATCAGTAACTCCCTCAGGAATGGCATTCTCTACCTGGAAGACCCCATAGACCACGTGAGTGTGTGTGTGGGAACATATGTGTATGTGACGTGTGGGCATACAGTAGATATGTGTGTGTGTCATCATTTCTATGTTGGTTACATGTGTGTGTGTGTGTGTGTGTGTGTGTGTGTGTGTGTGTGTGTGTGTGTGTGTGTGTGTGTGTGTGTGTGTGTGTGTGTGTGTGTGTGTGTGTGTGTGTGTGTGTGTGTGTGTGTGTGTGTGTGTGTGTGTGTGTGTTTCAGACATGGACTCCCCACTACTTTGTTCTGAGCAGTAATAAGATCTACTACTCGGAGGAGACTTCTCACTACCAGACTGCCGAGGAAGAGGAGGAGGAGGAGGAAGAGGAGGGAGGGAGGGGGAAAGAGGTGAGAGGGATGGTTACAAATGTGAGTGGAACAACCAATTCTTGCTCACACCATATTTAACTGTCCTGTTTGGTCATATTTGGTAACAACATACTTTCTGTGACCTACTTAAAAAAATTCAACACACTCAATGACCTTCAATGTGAGGAAAGAAACCTAAATGTAATTGTTAGGTAATTACTATTTTACCACTTAATGTCTAACTACAGCACTTACTAGGTAAATAGCAGGATGTCGAATTAAGTGGAACGGAATGTTTTGTAATTTGCATTTCTAATCTCTCTCTCTCCTCCCCTCCCCTCTCTCTCCCCCTCCCCCCTCTTTCCTCCCACCACCACCCCCTCTGTCCCCCTCCCTCTCCCCCCATCTAGGAGTGTAACAACAATGAGCAGCACAGTGCAGAGCGCTGGTTCCATGGGAAGCTGGGAGGGGGGCGGGATGGGAGACAGGTTGCTGAGAAACTGCTGCAGGAGTACTGTGAGGGCGGGGGCAAGGATGGGACCTTCCTGGTCCGAGAGAGTGAGACCTTCGTAGGAGACTACACCCTCTCCTTTTGGTCAGTCACCTATGTCTCTATGCTGGTCTTCTCTATGTCTCTATGCTAGTCCTCTCTATGTCTCTATGCTGGTCCAATCTATGTCTCTATGTTGGTCCTCTCTATGTCTCTATGCTGGTCCTCTCTGTGCTGGTCCTCTCTATGTCTCTATGCTGGTCCTCTCTATGCTGGTCTTCTCTATGTCTCTATGCTAGTCCTCTCTATGTCTCTATGCTGGTCCAATCTATGCTGGTCCTCTCTATGTCTCTATGCTGGTCCTCTCTATGCTGGTCCTCTCTATGTCTCTATGCTGGTCCTCTCTATGCTGGTCTTCTCTATGTCTCTATGCTAGTCCTCTCTATGTCTCTATGCTGGTCCAATCTATGTCTCTATGCTGGTCCTCTCTATGCTGGTCCTCTCTATGTCTCTATGCTGGTCCTCTCTATGCTGGTCCTCTCTATGTCTCTATGCTGGTCCTCTCTATGCTGGTCTTCTCTATGTCTCTATGCTAGTCCTCTCTATGTCTCTATGCTGGTCCAATCTATGTCTCTATGTTGGTCCTCTCAATGTCTCTATGTTGGTCCTCTCTGTGCTGGTCCTCTCTATGTCTCTATGTTGGTCCTCTCTATGCTGGTCCTCTCTATGCTGGTCTTCTCTATGTCTCTATGCTAGTCCTCTCTATGTCTCTATGCTGGTCCAATCTATGTCTCTATGTTGGTCCTCTCAATGTCTCTATGTTGGTCCTCTCAATGTCTCTATGCTGGTCCTCTCTATGCTGGTCCTCTCTGTGCTGGTCCTCTCTATGTCTCTATGCTGGTCCTCTCTATGCTGGTCCTCTCTATGTCTCTATGCTGGTCCTCTCTATGCTAGTCCTCTCTATGCTGGTCTTCTCTATGTCTCTATGCTAGTCCTCTCTATGTCTCTATGCTGGTCCAATCTATGTCTCTATGCTGGTCCTCTCTATGTCTCTATGCTGGTCCTCTCTATGTCTCTATGCTAGTCCTCTCTATGTCTCTATGCTGGTCCTCTCTATGTCTCTATGCTAGTCCTCTCTATGTCTCTATGCTGGTCCTCTCTATGTCTCTATGCTAGTCCTCTCTATGTCTCTATGCTGGTCCTCTCTATGTCTCTATGCTAGTCCTCTCTATGTCTCTATGCTAGTCCTCTCTATGTCTCTATGCTGGTCCTCTCTATGTCTCTATGCTAGTCCTCTCTATGTCTCTATGCTGGTCCTCTCTCTATGCCTGGTCCTCTCTATGTCTCTATGTGGTCTCTATGTCTCTATGTCCTCTCTATGCTGGTCTCTCTCTATGTCTCTATGCTGGTCCTCTCTATGCTGGTCCTCTCTATGCTGGTCCTCTCTATGCTGGTCTTTCTCTATGTCTCTATGCTAGTCCTCTCTATGTCTCTATGCTGGTCCTATGTCTCTATGCTGGTCCTCTCAATGCTGGTCTTCTGTGCTGGTCCTCTCTATGTATCTATGCTAGTCCTCTCTATGTCTCTATGCTCTCTATGCTAGGTCCAATATATGTCTCTATGTTGGTCCTCTCAATGTCTCTATGTTGGTCCTCTCAATGTCTCTATGCTGGTCTTCTCTATGCTGGTCCTCTCTGTGCTGGTCCTCTCTATGTCTCTATGCTGGTCCTCTCTGTGCTGGTCCTCTCTATGTCTCTGTGCTGGTCCTCTCTGTGCTGGTCCTCTCTATGTCTCTATGCTGGTCCTCTCTTTGCTGGTCCTCTCTATGTCTCTGTGCTGGTCCTCTCTATGTCTCTATGCTGGTCCTCTCTGTGCTGGTCCTCTCTATGTCTCTGTGCTGGTCCTCTCTGTGCTGGTCCTCTCTATGTCTCTATGCTGGTCCTCTCTGTGCTGGTCCTCTCTATGTTCAAAACTTGAGACGTTTATAGCATTGTTTTGTGTGACAAAATAGTCTATTTTAGAGTAGCCTTTTATTGTCCCCAGCACAAGGTGCACCTGTGTAATGATCATGCCGTTTAATCAGCTTCTTGATATGCCAGACCTGTCAGGTGGATGGATTAATTTGACAAAGGAGATATTCTCACTAACATGGATGTAAACAAATGTGTGCACACAATTTGAGAGAATTAAGCTGTTTATGTGTATGGAACATTTCTGGGATCTTTTATTTCAGCTCATGAATCATGGGACCAACACTTTACATGTTGTGTTTATATTTTTGTTCAGGATAGTACACTCAATATAGTAGGGAGTTAGGATGCCATTTGGAACCTTGTAGGTCCCCAGGATATGATGTCATGTGTGGGCCCTTCCATCTTGATTGACACCTGTGGCCCCTCCCCTCCAGGCGATCTGGGCGTGTGCAGCACTGTAGGATCCATTCCCGCCAGGAGTCTGGCTCCACCCGCTACTACCTGACTGACAACTTGGTGTTTGACAGCCTGTATAGACTCATCTGCCACTACAGAGACACGCCCCTACGCTGCAACGAGTTTGAGATGAGGCTGGGCAGCCCTGTACCACAGCCCAACGCACACGAGAGCAGAGAGTAAGAAGGGATGGGGGTTGGGGTGTGTGTGTGTGTGTGTGTGTGTGTGTGTGTGTGTGTGTGTGTGTGTGTGTGTGTGAGAGAGAGAGAGAGAGAGAGAGAGAGAGAGAGAGAGAGAGAGAGAGAGAGAGAGAGAGAGAGAGAGAGAGAGAGAGAGAGAGAGAGAGAGAGAGAGAGAGAGAGAGAGAGAGAGAGAATGTGTTAGTAGCACACATGTTGTGTTCCCCATGCTCACACAACACAATGCACAGTAACACACATGCACGCACGCACCCCATGCTCACACACACACACACACACACACACACAGTGGAGGCTGCTGAGGGGAGGACAGCGTATAGTAATGGCTGGAACGGAGTGAATGGAATGACATCAAAAATATAGAAACCATGTGTTTGATGTTGTTGATATCTTTCCACCTGTTCCGCTCCAGTCATTACCACGAGCCCGTCCTCCCCAATTAAGGTGCCACCACCCTCCTGTGACACACACATGTCCTCATAAACACACACACGCATCCTCATACATGCACGCTTTCATACACACATACGTCCTCATACACACAGACGTGTGAGTACTCTGTGTTATGTTGTGTTTAGGTGGTTCCACTCCAGTCTTTCTCGTGTCCAGGCTGAACACATGTTGATGAGGGTACCCAGAGATGGGGCCTACCTGCTCCGCAAACGCAGCGACATCAACTCCTACGCCATCTCCTTCAGGTAACACACACACACATAAACAAACACACCCATAGAAAAACAAAGACTTTTCAATGATATTCTAATTCAATTAAATTTGCTTCGTAGACAACAATGACATGCTTACTTACGGGTCCTTTTCCAACAATGCTAAAATAGACGCAGTGAATAACGAATAAAAAAAGAGATTTAAAAATAACATGGCTAAATACAGGAAGTAGAAAATAACATGGCTATATACAGGAAGTAGAAAATAACATGGCTATATACAGGAAGTAGAAAATAACATGGCTATATACAGGCAGTACCAGTACCGAGTTGATCTGCAGGGGTACGAGGTATTTGAGGTAGATACAGTACCAGTCAAAAGTTTGGGCACACCTACTGGAATCATGTGGTAACCAAAAAAGTGTTCAACAAATCTAAATATATTTTATATTTCAAAGTAGCCACCAATTGCCTTGATGACAGCTTTGCACACTCTTGGTATTCTCTCAACCAACAGTCCCACATATGTTGAGCACCTGTTGGCTCCTTTTCCTTCACTCTGCGGTCCAACTCATCCCAAACCATCTCAATGGGTCAATTGGTCAAATAGCCATTACACAGCCTGGAGGTGTCCCAGTGCAAACCACATGGGATGGCGTATCGCCGCATAATGCTGTGGTAGCCATGCTGGTTAAGAGTGCCTTGAATTCTAAATAAATCATAGACAGTGTCACCAGCAAAGCCCCCCCACACCATCACACCTCCTCCTCCATGCTTCATGGTGGGAACCACACATGCGGAGATAATCGTTCACCTACTCTGCGTCTCACAAAGACACGGCGGTTGGAACCAAAAATCTAAAATTTGGACTCATCAGACCAAAGGACAGATTTCCACTGGTCTCATGTCCATTGATTGTGTTTCTTGGGCCAAGCAAGTCTCTTCTTCTCATTGGTGTCATTTAGTAGTGGTGTCTGCAGCAATTTGACCATAAAAGCCTGATTCATGCAGTCTCCTCTGAACAGTTGATGTCTGTTACTTCAACTCTGTGAAGCATTTATTTGGGCTGCAATTTCTGAGGCTGGTAACTCTAATGAACGTATCCTCTGCAGCAGAGGTAACTCTGGGTCTTCCTTTCCTGTGGCGGTCCTCATGAGAGCAAGTCTCATCATTGCGCTTGATGGTTTTTGCGACTGCACTTGAAGAAAATGTAGAAGTTCTTGAAATTTTCTGGAATGACTGACCTTCATGTCCTAAAGTAATGATGGACTGTCGTTTCTCTTTGCTTATTTGAGCTGTTCTTGCCATAATATGGACTTGGTCTTTCACCAAATAGTGCTGTCTTGTGTATACCCCCCTACCTTATCACAACACAACTGATTGGCTCAAATGCATTAAGAAGGAAATTAACAAGTTCATTATTTTTACACAAATTCACTTTTAACAGCCGTTAATTGAAATGCATTCCAGGTGACTACCTCATGAAGCTGGTTGAGAGAATGCAAAGAGAGTGCAAAGCTGTCATCATGGCAAAGGGTGGATACTTTGAAGAATCTCAAATATAAACTATATTTTGATTTATTGAACACTTTCTTTTGGTTACTACATGATTCCATATGTGTTATTTCATAGTTTTGATGTCTTCATTATTATTCTACAATGTAGAAAATAGTAAAACAATTAAAAAAGCCCTTGAATCAGTAGGTGTGTCCAAACTTTTGACTGGTGCTGTATGTACTTTACATTTACGTAGTGTATAGCAGCATCGTATGTGGTGATTGTGAAAGTGTGCGTGCAGGGCGTCAGTATGCATGTGTGTGCATGTTATCTGTGTGTGTGCGTATGTTGTGTGTATGTGTCTGTTGGGGTGTAAGTATGTGTGAGTGTGTGGGTAGAGTCCAGTGTGTGTGCATGTTATCTGTATGTGGGCGTATGTTGTGTGTGTGTGTGTGTTGGGGTGTAAGTATGTGTGAGTGTGTGGGTAGAGTCCAGTGTGTTTACAGAGTCAGTGCATAAGAGTGTGAGTGCAGGTAGTCCGGGTAGCCATTTGATTAGACATTTACAGTTGAAGTCAGAAGTTTTTTTTTTACAATTCCTGACATTTAATCTAAGTAAAAATTCCCTGTCTTAGGTCCCTTAGGTCACTACTTTATTTTAAGAATGTGAAATGTCAGAATAATAGTAGAGAGAATAATTTATTTCAGCTTTTATTTCTTTCATCACATTCCCAGTGGGTTAGAAGTTTACATACACTCAATTAGTATTTGGTAGCATTGCCTTTAAATTGTTTAACTTGGGTCAAACGTTTCGGGTAGCCTTCCACAAGCTTCACACAATAAGTTGGGTGAATTTTGGCCCATTCCTCCTGACAGAGTTGGTGTAACTGAGTCAGGATTGTAGTCCTCCTTGCTCGCACACACTTTTTCAGTTCTGCCCACAAATTGTCTATACGGTTGAGGTCAGGGCTTTGTGATGGCCACTCCAATACCTTGACTTTGTTGTCCTTAGACCATCTTGCCACAACTTTGGAAGTATGTTTGGGGTCATTGTCCATTTGAAAGATCTATTTGCAACCAAGCTTTAACTGATGTCTTGAGATGTTGCTTCAATATATCCACATAATGTTCCTTCCACATGATTCCATCTATGTTGTGAAGTGCACCAGTCCCTCCTGCAGCAAAGCACCCCCACAACATGATGCTGACACCACCGTGCTTCACGGTTGGGATGGGTGTTCTTCAGTTTGCAAGCCTCCCCCTTTTCCCTCCAAACATAACGATGGTCATTATGGCCAAACAGTTCTAATTTAGTTTCATCAGACCAGAGGACATTTCTCCAAAAAGTATGATCTTTGTCCCCATGTGCAGTTGCAGACCGTAGTCTGACTTTTTATGGCAGTTTTTGGAGCTGTGGCTTCATCCTGGATGAGTGGCCCTTCAGTTTTTGTCGATATTCTTTAAATTTCATTTTTGTTTATGTATTTATCCGTTATTTTACCAGGTAAGTTGACTAAGAACACATTTTCATTTACAGCAACGACCTGGGGAATAGTTACAGGGGAGAGGATATAGGACTTGTTTTACTGTGGATATAAATAGTTTTGTACCTGTTTCATCCATCATCTTCACAAGGTCCTTTGCTGTTGTTCTGGAATTGATTTGCACTTTTCGCACCAAAGTACGTTCATCTCTAGGAGACAGAACATGTCTCCTTCCTGAGCGGTATAACGGCTGCAAGGTCCCATGGTGTTTATATTTAAGTGTGGAGGTCTACAATTTTTTTATGAGGTCTTGGCTGATTTCTTTTGATTTTCCCATGATGTCAAGCAAAGAGACACTGAGTTTGAAGATAGGCCTTGAAATACATCCATGTCAATTAGGCTTTCAGAAGCTTCTAAAGCCATGACGTCATTTTCTGGAATTTTCCAAGCTGTTTAAAGGCACAACTTAGTGTATGTAGACTTCTGACCCACTGGAATTGTGATACAGTGAATTATAAGTGAAATAATCTGTTCTTTAAACAATTGTTGGAAAAATTACTTATGTCATGCACAAAGTAGATGTCCTAACCAACTTGCCAAAACTATAATTTGTTAACAAGAAATTTGTGGAGTGGTTGAAAAGTGAGTTTTAATGTCTCCAACCTAAGTGTATGTAAACTTCTGACTTAAACTGTAGCAGTATTCTTTAGCAGTCTCATGGCTTGGGGGTAGAAGCTGTTCAGTGTCCTGTTGGATCCAGACTTGTTGCACTGGTACAGCATGCCATGTGGTAGCAGAGAGAAAAGTTTGTGGCTTGGGTGGCTGAAGTCTTTGACAATTGTTTGGGACTTCCTCTGACACTGCCTGGTATAGAGGTCCTGGATGGCAGGGAGCTCGGTCCCAGTGATGTACTTGGCCAGACGCACTTCCATTTGTGGCGCTTTGCGGTGGAATGTCAAGCAGTTGCCATACCAAGCGGTGATGCAGCCAGTCAAGATGCTCTCAATGTTGTAGCTGTAAAGCTTTTTGAGAATCTGAGTGTCCAAACCTTTTATTTTACACTACACATCTCTGACCTTCCACCCCCATCTTTCTCTCCCTCTCTCTGTCCACTCGCCCCTCTCTCCCTCTCCCCCTTCTTTCTCTGTCCACTCGCCCCTCTCTCCCTCTCCCCCTTCTATCTCTGTGAACTCCCCTCTCTCCCTCTCCCCCTTCTCTCTCTGTGAACTCCCCTCTCTCCCTCTCCCCCTTCTATCTCTGTGAACTCCCCTCTCTCCCTCTCCCCCTTCTCTCTCTGTCCACTCGCCCCTCTCTCCCTCTCCCCCTTCTCTCTCTGTGAACTCCCCTCTCTCCCTCTCCCCCTTCTATCTCTGTGAACTCCCCTCTCTCCCTCTCCCCCTTCTCTCTCTGTGAACTCCCCTCTCTCCCTCTCCCCCTTCTATCTCTGTGAACTCCCCTCTCTCCCTCTCCCCCTTCTCTCTCTGTCCACTCCCCCTCTCTCCCTCTCCCCCTTCTCTCTCTGTGAACTCCCCTCTCTCCCTCTCCCCCTTCTCTCTCTGTGAACTCCCCTCTCTCCCTTTCCCCCTTCTCTCTTTGTCAACTCCCCTCTCTCCCTCTCTCCCTTCTCTCTCTGTCAACTCCCCTCTCTCCCTTTCCCCCTTCTCTCTCCCTAGGGCGGAGGGTAAAATCAAACACTGTCGTATCCAGCAGGAGGGCCGTATGTTCATGTTGGGTAGCTCAGCAGAGTTCGAGAGTCTGGTTGACTTGGTCAGCTACTATGAGAAACACCCCCTGTACCGCAAAATGAGGCTGCGCTACCCCATCAACGAAGACACACTGGACCGCATGGGCACCACGGTAACACACACACACAGCTTGAATGTGTGTATTTTCAGATCTGATCTATTATATTGTTACGTATAACTACTGTATATCTCTCTCTATTCAGGAGCTAGACTATGGAGCGTTGTATGAAGTCAGGACCCCACATTTCTACGTCGAGGCCAACAAGATGCCCACGGCTCGGGTAAGTGAAATATTATATTCTGTGTGTGTGTGTGTGTGAGTAAACTGACATTCGTAGGTTTGGGCATGCCTGTGTCTGGTGTGTGCCAATGACATATTTTATAATTTGGGCAGTAGCGGAAAGGTGGTCATTGATGTTCAAGTTGTGGTCATTAATGTTTGACTTGTGGTCTTCAGCAGTTGGTTATGTTGTGGTACAGTAAAGGTCTTCACGGGTCCAAACAGGGTCACAATATGCTTAAATGTTTTATTTTAATATAAAGAAATGTTCCGAACAGACCCAAGGACAACTAACCTGTTCTGTATAGACGTCGTCGGATACAGATCCAGTCCGATCCAAGTGATGCAAGCAGCAGAAAAGTCATTTTTATAATTTGGGCCAGAGCTGAAAAACGCGGAAGGTGGTCATTGATGTTCAGAGGGGCCGTTGTGGTGACATGAGAGACAGCAACCAAGCAACAAGCCAACTAACTGTTTAGACTTGCTGCCATCTTCATCAACTATGTGGTAGACTAATAGCTGCCATAGCCAGGTTATTCATCATCAACTATGTAGTAGACTAATAGCTGCCATATCCAGGTTATTTATCATCAACTATGTGGTAGACTAATAGCTGCCATAGCCAGGTTATTTATCATCAACTATGTGGTAGACTAATAGCTGCCATAGCCAGGTTATTTATCATCAACTATGTGGTAGACTAATAGCTGCCATAGCCAGGTTATTTATCATCAACTATGTGGTAGACTAATAGCTGCCATAGCCAGGTTATTTATCATCAACTATGTAGTAGACTAATAGCTGCCATAGCCAGGTTATTTATCATCAACTATGATAGCTTAATCATCAACTATGCTGCTGCCATAGCCAGGTTATTCATCATCAACTATGTAGTAGACTAATAGCTGCCATAGCCAGGTTATTCATCATCAACTATGTAGTAGACTAATAGCTGCCATAGCCAGGTTATTCATCATCAACTATGTAGTAGACTAATAGCTGCCATAGCCAGGTTATTCATCATCAACTATGTAGTAGACTAAGCTCCATAGCCAGGTTATTCATCATCAACTATGTAGTAGACAATAGCTGCCATAGCCAGGTTATTCATCATCAACTTTAGTAGACTACTGCCATAGCCAGGTTATTATCATCAACTATGTAGTAGACTAAAGCTGCCATAGCCAGGTTATTCATCATCAACTATGTAGTAGACTAATAGCTGCCATAGCCAGGTTATTCATCATCAACTATGTAGTAGACTAATAGCTGCCATAGCCAGGTTATTTATCATCAACTATGTAGTAGACTAATAGCTGCCATAGCCAGGTTATTCATCATCAACTATGTAGTAGACTAATAGCTGCCATAGCCAGGTTATTCATCATCAACTATGTAGTAGACTAATAGCTGCCATAGCCAGGTTATTCATCATCAACTATGTAGTAGACTAATAGCTGCCATAGCCAGGTTATTTATCATCAACTATGTAGTAGACTAATAGCTGCCATAGCCAGGTTATTTATCATCAACTATGTAGTAGACTAATAGCTGCCATAGCCAGGTTATTTATCATCAACTATGTAGTAGACTAATAGCTGCCATAGCCAGGTTATTCATAATCAACTATGTAGTAGACTAATAGCTGCCATAGCCAGGTTATTCATCATCAACTATGTA
The DNA here is from genome assembly GCF_023373465.1 of Oncorhynchus keta. Classification (NCBI taxonomy): domain Eukaryota; kingdom Metazoa; phylum Chordata; class Actinopteri; order Salmoniformes; family Salmonidae; genus Oncorhynchus; species Oncorhynchus keta. The sequence continues at coordinate 79,422,551 of NC_068421.1, forward strand.
GTAGACTAATAGCTGCCATAGCCAGGTTATTTATCATCAACTATGTAGTAGACTAATAGCTGCCATAGCCAGGTTATTCATCATCAACTATGTAGTAGACTAATAGCTGCCATAGCCAGGTTATTCATCATCAACTATGTAGTAGACTAATAGCTGCCATAGCCAGGTTATTTATCATCAAATATGTAGTAGACTAATAGCTGCCATAGCCAGGTTATTTATCATCAAATATGTAGTAGACTAATAGCTGCCGTAGCTAGGTTATTCATCATCAAATATGTAGTAGACTAATAGCTGCCGTAGCCAGGTTATTCATCATCAAATATAATGACGTAGTGCATGGCTGCAGTGCATGCGCTTTTTCATCCTAACAATCAATCAATCAAATGTATTTATAAAACCCTTCTTACATCAGCTGATGTCACAAAATGCTGTACAGAAACCCAGCCTAAAACCCCAAACAGCAAGCAATGCAGGTGTAGAAGCATGGTGGCTAGGAAAAACTCCCTAGAAAGGCCAGAACCTAGGAAGAAACCTAGAGAGGAATCGGGCTATGAGGGGTGGCCAGTCCTCTTCTGGCTGTGCCGGGTAGAGATTATAACAAAACATGGCCAAGATGTTCAAATGTTCATAGATGACCAGCATGGTCAAGTAATAATAATCACAGTGGTTGTAGAGGGTGTAACAGGTCAGCACCTCAGGAGTAAATGTCAGTTGGCTTTTCATAGCCGATCATTCAGAGTATCTCTACCGCTCTTGCTGTCTCTAGAGAGTTGAAGACAGCAGGTCTGGGACAGGTAGCACGTCCGGTGAACAGGTCAGGGTTCCATAGCCACAGGCAGAACAGTTGAAACTGGAGCAGCAGCACGGCCAGGTGGACTGGGGACAGCAAGGAGTCATCGGGTCAGGTAGTCCTGAGGCATGGTCCTATGGCTCAGGTCCTCCGAGAGAAAGAAAGAGAAAAAGAGAGAGAGAATTAGAGAGAGCATACTTACATTCACACAGGACACCGGATAAGACAGGAGAAATACTCCAGATATAACAGACTGACCCTTGCCCCCCGACACATAAACTATTGCAGCATAAATACTGGAGGCTGAGACAGGAGGGATCGGGAGACACTGGCCCCGTCCGACGATACCCCCGGACAGGGCCAAACAGGCAGGACATAACCCCACCCATTTTGCTTAAGCACAGCCCCTATACCACTGGAGGGATATCTTCAACCACCAACTTACTATCCTGAGGCAAGGCCGAGTATAGCCCACAAAGATCTCCCCCACGGCACGAACCCAAGGGGGGGAGCGCCAACCCGAACAGGAAGATCAGGCCAGTAACTCAACCCACTCAAGTGAAGCACCCCTCCTAGGGAGAGCATGGAAGAGCACCAGTAAGCCAGTGACTCAGCCCCTGCAGGCCAGACAGAGACAGCAAGGGCTGTTCGCTACTCCAGTGCCTTTCCGTTCACCTTCACACTCCTGGGCCAGATTACACTCAATCATAGGACCTACTGAAGAGATGAGTCTTCAATAAAGACTTAAAGATCGAGACTGAGTCTGTGTCTCTCGCATGGATAGGCAGACCATTCCATAAAAATGGAGCTCTGACCCTAGCGTTTGTGTAGGTATGTACGGCAGGACTAAATCGGAAAGATAGGTAGGAGCAAGCCCATGTAATGCTTTGTAGGTTAGCAGTATACCTTGAAATCAGCCATTGCCTTAACAGGAAGCCAGTGTAGAGAGGCTAGCACTGGGGTAATATGATCACATTTTTTGGTTCTAGTCAAGATTCTAGCAGCAGTGTTTAGCACTAACTGTAGTTTATTTAGTGCTCTATCCGAGTAGACGGAAATTAGAGCATTGCATTGGTCTAACCTAGAAGTGACAAAAGTATGGATACATTTTTCTGCATCATTTTTGGACAGAACGTTTCAGATTTTTGCAATGTTACGTAGATGGAAAAAAATCTTGAAATGTTTGTCAAAAGAGAGATCAGGGTCTAGAGTAACGCCGAGGTCCTTCACAGTTTTATTTGAGACGACTGTACAACCATCAAGATTAATTGTCAGATTCAACAGAAGATCTCTTTGTTTCTTGGAACCTAGAACAAGCATCTCTGTTTTGTCCGAGTTTAATAGTAGAACATTTGCCACCTTCCACATCCTTATGTCTGAAACACAGGTTTCCAGGGAGGGCAATTTTGGGGCTTCGCCATGTTTTATCAAAATATACAGCTGTGTGTTGTCCGCATAGCAGTGAAAGTTAACATTATGTTTCCGAATGACATCATCAGAGGGACAATATATAGTGAAAACAATAGTGGTCCTAAAACAGAGCCTTGAGGAACACCGAAATTTACAGTTGATTTGTCAGAGGACAAATCATCCACAGAGACAAACTGATATTTTTTTCGGCAGATAAGATCTAAACCAGGCCAAAACTTGTCCGTGTAGACAAATTTGGGTTTCCAATCTCCCCAAAAGAATGTGGTGATCGATGGTATCAAAAGCAGCACTAAGGTCTAGGAGCACGAGGACAGATTCAGAACCTCGGTCTGACGCCATTAAAAGGTAATTTTCCACCTTCACAAGTGCAGTCTCAGTGCTATGATGGGGTCTACAACCAGACTGAAGCATTTCGTATACATTGTTTGTCTTCAAGAAGGCAGTGAGTTTCTGTGCAACAGCTTTTTAAACATTTCTTGGGAGGAATGTGAGATTCGATACAGGCCGATAGTTGTTTTATATTTTCTGGGTCAAGGTTTGGCTTTTTCAAGAGAGGCTTTATTACTGACACTTTTCGTGAGTTTGGTACACATCCGGTGGATAGAGAGCCGTTTATTTTGTTCAACATAGGAGGGCAAAGCACAGGAAGCAGCTCTTTCAGTAGTTTAGTTGGAATAGGGTCCAGTATGCAGCTTGAAATTTTATAGTATTAAAAAACTTGAGTGTCTCCCTTGATCCTAGGTCCTGGCAGAGTTGTGCAGACTCAGGACAACTGAGCTTTGGAGGAATACGCAGATTTAAAAACGAGTCCATAATTTGCTTTCTAATGATCATGATCTTTTCGTCAAAGACGTTCATGAATGTATCACTGCTGAAGTGAAAGCCATCCTCTCTTGGGGAATACTGCTTTTTAGTTGGCTTTGCGACAGTATCAAAAATACATTTAGGATTGTTCTTATTTTCCTCAATTAAGTTGGAAAAATAGGATGATCGAGCAGCAGTGAGGGCTTTTCAATACTGTCAGACAACTTCCAGTTTGGTATGGCGCCATTTCCGTTCCAATATTCTGGAAGCTTGCTTCAGAGCTCGGGTATTTTCTGTATACCCAGGAGCTAGTTTCTTATTTTTATATATATATTTTATTTCAGCTTAATTTAACCAGGTAGGCCAGTTGAGAACAAGTTCTCATTTACAACTGCGACCTGGTCAAGATAAAGCAAAGCAGTGCAACACAAGCAACCCAGAGTTACACATGGAATAAACAAACATACAGTCAATAACACAATAGAAAAATCTATATACAGTGTGTGTAAATGTATTACGATTAGGGAGGTAAGGGAATAAATAGTCCAAAGTGGCGAAATAATTACAATACAGAAATTAAACACTGGAGTGATCGATGTGCAGATGAATGTGCAAGTAGAGATACTGGGGTGCAAAGGAGCAAAATAATTACAATACAGAAATTAAACACTGGAGTGATCGATGTGCAGATGAATGTGCAAGTAGAGATACTGGGGTGCAAAGGAGCAAAATAATTACAATACAGAAATTAAACACTGGAGTGATCGATGTGCAGATGAATGTGCAAGTAGAGATACTGGGGTGCAAAGGAGCAAAATAATTCAAAATAACAATATGATAAATGTTTTTAGTTTTTAGTGGTGCGACTGCATCTAGAGTATTGCGCAAGGTTAAATTGAGTTCCTCAGTTAGGTGGTTAACTGATTTTTGTACTCTGACATCCTTGGGTAGGCAGAGGGAGTCTGGAAGGGCATCTAGAAATCTTTGGGTTGTCCGAGAATTTATAGCACGACTTTTGATGTTCCTTGGTTGGGGTCGGAACAAATTATTTGTTGCAATTGCAAACGTAATGAAATGGTGGTCCGACAATCCAGGATTATGAGGAAAAACATGAAGATCCACAATTTTATTCCACTGGACAAAACTAGGTACAGAGTATGACTGTGGCAGTGAGTAGGTCCGGAGACATGTTCGACAAAACCCACTGAGTCGATGATGGCTCCGAAAGCCTTTTGGAGTGGGTCTGTGGACTTTTTCATGTGAATATTAAAGTCACCAAAAATATTATCTGCCATGACTACAAGGTCCGATAGGATTTCAGGGAACTCAGTGAGGAACGCAGGATATGGCCCAGGAGACCTGTAAACAGTAGCAATAAAAAGTTATTGAGTAGGCTACATAGATTTCATGACTAGAAGCTCAAAAGATAAAAACGCAGTTGTTTTTTTTGGTAAATTGACATTTGCTATCATAAATGCCTTTGTGGCATGCGCAGGGGATATCAGGAGGCAAGACCTCATTTAAGCCATGTTTCAATCACATCAAGATTATGATCAGTGATTAGTTCATTGCCTATAACTGCCATTAAGTAGCCCTATTTTGAGATGTGAGGTATTACAATCTCTTTCAATAATGACAGGAATGGAGGTCTTTTTTTCCAGTGAGATTGCTAAGGTGAACACAGCCATGTTTAGTTTTGCCCAACCTAGATCGAGACACAGACCCAGTCTCAATGGGGAAGGCTGGGCTGACTACACTGACTGTGCTAGTGGTAGACTCCACTAAGCTGGCAGGCTTGCTAACAGCCTGCTGTCTGGTCTGCACCCTATTTAATTGTGGAGCTAGGGGAGTTAGAGCCCTGTCTATGTTGGTAGATAAGATGAGAGCACCCCTCCAGCTAGGATGGAGTCCGTCACTCCTCAGCAGGTCAGGCTTGGTCCTGTTTGTGGGTGAGTCCCAGAAAGAGGGCCAATTATCTACAAATTCTATCTTTTGGGAGGTTGCAGAAAACAGTTTTCAACCAGTGATTGAGTTGTGAGACTGCTATAGAGCTCATCACTCCCCCTAACTGTGAGGGGGCCAGAGACAATTACTCGATGCCGACACATCTTTCTAGCTGATTTACACGCTGAAGCTATGTTGCGCTTGGTGACCTCTGACTGTTTCATCCTAACATCGTTGGCGCTGACGTGGATAACAATATCTCTATACTCTCTACACTCGCCAGTTTTAGCCTCAGCCAGCACCATCTTCAGATTAGCCTTAACAACGGTAGCCCTGCCCCCTGGTAAACAGTGTATGATCGCTGGATGATTAGTTTTAAGTCTTATACTGCAGGTAATGGAGTTGCCAATCACTAGGGTTTTCAATTTGTCAGAGCTAATGGTGGGAGGCTTCGGCGTCTCAGACCCCAATAACTCCATTCAGAATATTAAGTTGCAGCCTATCCTTTCACTTTTAATTCCATCATTTTAATTCCATCTTCCATTGATTAGACATCTCCTAACTTTTGCCACACAGAGGATCTATTACTGTAACTTACTGCCGCTTTGAGGACTTTTGATTGGCCATCAACAACAAGCTACACACGCCACTCTCGTGAAAAGCAAAAGCAGCAGCATAAATGATCAAATGTCTCTCTCTCTCTACGGAAGCAGTCGTATTTAGATCTGTATGGGCGCTTCCGGACAAGTCAGTTGAAATGACACATGCCCGAGACCCGTGACAATCATATCAGATCTAACCCAGAAATGTGACATTATTTAGAATTCTGGATCAGGACCCACTCGGGTCCCGGATCGTGTCTCGGGTCAAGGCCCTGTATGATTTAGTGTTTGTGTTGCAGTGTACGGTCAAGGCCCTGTATGATTTAGTGTTTGTGTTGCAGTGTACGGTCAAGGCCCTGTATGATTTAGTGTTTGTGTTGCAGTGTACGGTCAAGGCCCTGTATGATTTAGTGTTTGTGTTGTTGTGTTGCAGTGTACGGTCAAGGCCCTGTATGATTTAGTGTTTGTGTTGTTGTGTTGCAGTGTACGGTCAAGGCCCTGTATGATTTAGTGTTTGTGTTGTTGTGTTGCAGTGTACGGTCAAGGCCCTGTATGATTTTGTGTTTGTGTTGTTGTGTTGCAGTGTACGGTCAAGGCCCTGTATGATTTAGTGTTTGTGTTGTTGTGTTGCAGTGTACGGTCAAGGCCCTGTATGATTTAGTGTTTGTGTTGTTGTGTTGCAGTGTACGGTCAAGGCCCTGTATGATTTAGTGTTTGTGTTGTTGTGTTGCAGTGTACGGTCAAGGCCCTGTATGATTTAGTGTTTGTGTTGCAGTGTACGGTCAAGGCCCTGTATGATTTAGTGTTTGTGTTGTTGTGTTGCAGTGTACGGTCAAGGCCCTGTATGATTTTGTGTTTGTGTTGTTGTGTTGCAGTGTACGGTCAAGGCCCTGTATGATTTAGTGTTTGTGTTGCAGTGTACGGTCAAGGCCCTGTATGATTTAGTGTTTGTGTTGTTGTGTTGCAGTGTACAGTCAAGGCCCTGTATGATTTAGTGTTTGTGTTGCAGTGTACGGTCAAGGCCCTGTATGATTTAGTGTTTGTGTTGTTGTGTTGCAGTGTACGGTCAAGGCCCTGTATGATTTAGTGTTTGTGTTGTTGTGTTGCAGTGTACAGTCAAGGCCCTGTATGATTTAGTGTTTGTGTTGTTGTGTTGCAGTCAAGGCCCTGTATGATTTATTTTGTGTTTGTGTTGCAGTGTACGGTCAAGGCCCTGTATGATTTAGTGTTTGTGTTGTTGTGTTGCAGTGTACGGTCAAGGCCCTGTATGATTTAGTGTTTGTGTTGTTGTGTTGCAGTGTACAGTCAAGGCCCTGTATGATTTAGTGTTTGTGTTGCAGTGTACGGTCAAGGCCCTGTATGATTTAGTGTTTGTGTTGTTGTGTTGCAGTGTACAGTCAAGGCCCTGTATGATTTAGTGTTTGTGTTGTTGTGTTGCAGTGTACAGTCAAGGCCCTGTATGATTTAGTGTTTGTGTTGTTGTGTTGCAGTGTACGGTCAAGGCCCTGTATGATTTAGTGTTTGTGTTGTTGTGTTGCAGTGTACAGTCAAGGCCCTGTATGATTTAGTGTTTGTGTTGCAGTGTACAGTCAAGGCCCTGTATGATTTAGTGTTTGTGTTGTTGTGTTGCAGTGTACAGTCAAGGCCCTGTATGATTTAGTGTTTGTGTTGCAGTGTACGGTCAAGGCCCTGTATGATTTAGTGTTTGTGTTGCAGTGTACAGTCAAGGCCCTGTATGATTGTGTTTGTGTTGCAGTGTACGGTCAAGGCCCTGTATGATTTAGTGTTTGTGTTGTTGTGTTGCAGTGTACGGTCAAGGCCCTGTATGATTTTGTGTTTGTGTTGTTGTGTTGCAGTGTACGGTCAAGGCCCTGTATGATTTTGTGTTTGTGTTGCAGTGTACGGTCAAGGCCCTGTATGATTTAGTGTTTGTGTTGTTGTGTTGCAGTGTACGGTCAAGGCCCTGTATGATTTAGTGTTTGTGTTGCAGTGTACGGTCAAGGCCCTGTATGATTTAGTGTTTGTGTTGTTGTGTTGCAGTGTACGGTCAAGGCCCTGTATGATTTAGTGTTTGTGTTGCAGTGTACGGTCAAGGCCCTGTATGATTTAGTGTTTGTGTTGTTGTGTTGCAGTGTACGGTCAAGGCCCTGTATGATTTAGTGTTTGTGTTGCAGTGTACAGTCAAGGCCCTGTATGATTTAGTGTTTGTGTTGTTGTGTTGCAGTGTACGGTCAAGGCCCTGTATGATTTAGTGTTTGTGTTGCAGTGTACGGTCAAGGCCCTGTATGATTTTGTGTTTGTGTTGTTGTGTTGCAGTGTACAGTCAAGGCCCTGTATGATTTAGTGTTTGTGTTGTTGTGTTGCAGTGTACGGTCAAGGCCCTGTATGATTTAGTGTTTGTGTTGCAGTGTACGGTCAAGGCCCTGTATGATTTAGTGTTTGTGTTGCAGTGTACGGTCAAGGCCCTGTATGATTTAGTGTTTGTGTTGCAGTGTACGGTCAAGGCCCTGTATGATTTAGTGTTTGTGTTGTTGTGTTGCAGTGTACGGTCAAGGCCCTGTATGATTTAGTGTTTGTGTTGTTGTGTTGCAGTGTACGGTCAAGGCCCTGTATGATTTAGTGTTTGTGTTGTTGTGTTGCAGTGTACGGTCAAGGCCCTGTATGATTTAGTGTTTGTGTTGCAGTGTACGGTCAAGGCCCTGTATGATTTAGTGTTTGTGTTGCAGTGTACAGTCAAGGCCCTGTATGATTTAGTGTTTGTGTTGTTGTGTTGCAGTGTACGGTCAAGGCCCTGTATGATTTAGTGTTTGTGTTGTTGTGTTGCAGTGTACGGTCAAGGCCCTGTATGATTTAGTGTTTGTGTTGTTGTGTTGCAGTGTACGGTCAAGGCCCTGAATGATTTAGTGTTTGTGTTGTTGTGTTGCAGTGTACGGTCAAGGCCCTGTATGATTTAGTGTTTGTGTTGTTGTGTTGCAGTGTACGGTCAAGGCCCTGTATGATTTAGTGTTTGTGTTGTTGTGTTGCAGTGTACGGTCAAGGCCCTGTATGATTTAGTGTTTGTGTTGTTGTGTTGCAGTGTACGGTCAAGGCCCTGTATGATTTAGTGTTTGTGTTGTTGTGTTGCAGTGTACGGTCAAGGCCCTGTATGATTTAGTGTTTGTGTTGTGTGTTGCAGTGTACGGTCAAGGCCCTGTATGATTTAGTGTTTGTGTTGCAGTGTTGCGGTCAAGGCCCTGTATGATTTAGTGTTTGTGTTGCAGTGTACGGTCAAGGCCCTGTATGATTTAGTGTTTGTGTTGCAGTGTACGGTCAAGGCCCTGTATGATTTAGTGTTTGTGTTGCAGTGTACGGTCAAGGCCCTGTATGATTTAGTGTTTGTGTTGTTGTGTTGCAGTGTACGGTCAAGGCCCTGTATGATTTAGTGTTTGTGTTGCAGTGTACGGTCAAGGCCCTGTATGATTTTGTGTTTGTGTTGTTGCAGTGTACGGTCAAGGCCCTGTATGATTTAGTGTTTGTGTTGTTGTGTTGCAGTGCAGTGTATGATTTAGTGTTTGTGTTGCAGTGTCAAGGCCCTGTATGATTTAGTGTTTGTGTTGCAGTGTACGGTCAAGGCCCTGTATGATTTAGTGTTTGTGTTGCAGTGTACGGTCAAGGCCCTGTATGATTTAGTGTTTGTGTTGTTGTGTTGCAGTGTACGGTCAAGGCCCTGTATGATTTAGTGTTTGTGTTGCAGTGTACGGTCAAGGCCCTGTATGATTTAGTGTTTGTGTTGCAGTGTACGGTCAAGGCCCTGTATGATTTAGTGTTTGTGTTGTTGTGTTGCAGTGTACGGTCAAGGCCCTGTATGATTTAGTGTTTGTGTTGCAGTGTACGGTCAAGGCCCTGTATGATTTAGTGTTTGTGTTGCAGTGTACGGTCAAGGCCCTGTATGATTTAGTGTTTGTGTTGCAGTGTACGGTCAAGGCCCTGTATGATTTAGTGTTTGTGTTGCAGTGTACGGTCAAGGCCCTGTATGATTTAGTGTTTGTGTTGCAGTGTACGGTCAAGGCCCTGTATGATTTAGTGTTTGTGTTGCAGTGTACGGTCAAGGCCCTGTATGATTTAGTGTTTGTGTTGCAGTGTACGGTCAAGGCCCTGTATGATTTAGTGTTTGTGTTGCAGTGTACGGTCAAGGCCCTGTATGATTTAGTGTTTGTGTTGTTGTGTTGCAGTGTACGGTCAAGGCCCTGTATGATTTAGTGTTTGTGTTGCAGTGTACGGTCAAGGCCCTGTATGATTTAGTGTTTGTGTTGCAGTGTACGGTCAAGGCCCTGTATGATTTAGTGTTTGTGTTGTTGTGTTGCAGTGTACGGTCAAGGCCCTGTATGATTTAGTGTTTGTGTTGCAGTGTACGGTCAAGGCCCTGTATGATTTAGTGTTTGTGTTGCAGTGTACGGTCAAGGCCCTGTATGACTACAGAGCCCAGAGGGACGATGAGCTGTGTTTCCCCAAACAGGCCCTCATCCTCAGCGTGGACAAGCAGGAAGGAGGCTGGTGAGTGGAACAGGGTTTTCATATCTCCATGGCACTTAACGATTACTCAATGTCATTGATTGGCTAGAGTGCACATTGGTCACCCCGGTTACGTTTCTTTATGGATGAAAACCAATGTGGGTTGATGAATGGAGTTGATAATTAACATTTCTCTGAGTTGTCTTTAAATCGTGGATTTCCCCCCACCGGCCCCAAGGTGGCGAGGTGATTACGGAGGGAAGAAGCAGCTGTGGTTTCCTGCCAACTACGTAGAAGAAGTCCCCAACTCACCCGTCCGCGAGACAGGAGACGAGGCAGTACGTTATAATATAGGCAAACATAGGCCATACATAGACATGTTCATGCATTCATGATACACACAGACACACACACACACACACACACACACACACACACACACACACACACACACACACACACACACACACACACATTCTACAGCAGTTAGAGTGGGAATGAAGCTAACTTCATATCCTTACTTCCTGCTTCCTGTGTCTTTGACTTCCTGTTTCTTGGTCCAGTCTACAGAGAACAGTCCACTAGGAACATTTCTCAAGGGCTTCATCGATGTGCCCACCTGCCACGTAGGTGAGTCTGTGTGTAACTGATGTGCCAACCTGCCACGTAGGTCAGTCTGTGTGTAACTGATGTGCCAACCTGCCACGTAGGTGAGTCTGTGTGTAACTGATGTGCCAACCTGCCACGTAGGTGAGTCTGTGTGTAACTGATGAGCCAACCTGCCACATAGGTGAGTCTGTGTGTAACTGATGGGCCAACCTGCCACATAGGTGAGTCTGTGTGTAACTGATGGGCCAACCTGCCACGTAGGTGAGTCTGTGTGTAACTGATGAGCCAACCTGCCACGTAGATGAGTCTGTGTGTAACTGATGGGCCAACCTGCCACGTAGGTGAGTCTGTCTGTAACTGATGAGCCAACCTGCCACATAGGTGAGTCTGTGTGTAACTGATGTGCCAACCTGCCACGTAGGTCAGTCTGTGTGTAACTGATGTGCCAACCTGCCACGTAGGTCAGTCTGTGTGTAACTGATGAGCCAACCTGCCACGTAGGTCAGTCTGTGTGTAACTGATGAGCCAATCTGCCACGTAGGTCAGTCTGTGTGTAACTGATGAGCCAACCTGCCACGTAGATCAGTCTGTGTGTAACTGATGAGCCAATCTGCCACGTAGGTCAGTCTGTGTGTAACTGATGAGCCAACCTGCCACGTAGGTCAGTCTGTGTGTAACTGATGAGCCAACCTGCCACGTAGGTCAGTCTGTGTGTAACAGGTGAGCCAACCTGCCACGTAGGTCAGTCTGTGTGTAACTGATGAGCCAACCTGCCACGTAGGTCAGTCTGTGTGTAACTGATGTGCCAACCTGCCACGTAGGTCAGTCTGTGTGTAACTGATGAGCCAACCTGCCACGTAGGTCAGTCTGTGTGTAACTGATGAGCCAACCTGCCACGTAGGTCAGTCTGTGTGTAACTGATGAGCCAACCTGCCACGTAGGTCAGTCTGTGTGTAACTGATGAGCCAACCTGCCACGTAGGTCAGTCTGTGTGTAACTGATGTGCCAACCTGCCACGTAGGTCAGTCTGTGTGTAACTGATGAGCCAACCTGCCACGTAGTTGCGGCCCAGTGAGTGGTAGTGGTCTGTATGTTTAACCCCCTATTGGGTAGTTTTACAGAGCTAAGCAGTGGTGGAAAAAGTACTCAATCGTCATACTTGAGTAAAAGTAAAGATACCATAATAAAAAATGACTGAAGTAAAAGTGAAAGTCACCAAGTAAAATATTACTTGAGTAAAAGTCTAAAATTATTTGGTTTTTAATATACGTAAGTATCAAAAGTAAATGCAATTGCTAAAATGTACTTAATTATCAAAAGTAAAAGTATAAACCATTTCAAATTACTTATATTAAGAAAACCAGATGGCACAATTTTCAAGTTTTTTTATTGACAGATAGCCAGGGGCACAATCCAACACTCAGACATAATTTACAAACGAAGCATTTGTGTTTAGTGAGTCCGCCATATCAGAGGATGTAGGGATGACCAGTGATGTTCTCTTGATTTTCCTGTCAAAATGTAACAAAAACTTTGGGGTGTTAGGAAAAATGTATGGAGTAAAAAGTACATTATTGTCTTTAGGAATGTAGTGAAATTAAAGTAAAAGTTTAGACACACCTACTCATTCAAGGTTTTAAAAAAAAACCTATTTTCTGCATTGTAGAATAATTGTGAAGACATCAAAACTATGAAATGACACATATGGAGTCATGTATTAACCAAAAAGTGTTAAACAAATCAAAATAGATTTTAGATTCTTCAAAGTAGCCACCTTTTGCCTTGATGACAGCTTTGCACACTCTTGGCATTCTCTCAAGCAATTTCATGAGGAATGTTTTTCCAACAGTCTTGAAGGAGTTCCCACATATGCTGAGCACTTATAGGCTGCTTTTCCTTTACTCTGCGGTCCAACTCATCCCAAACCATCTCAATTGGGTTTTGGTCGGGTGATTGTGGAGGCCAGGTCATCTGATGTAGTTTTCCATCACTCTCCGTATTGGTCAAATAGCCTTTACACAGCCTGAGAGTGTGTTTTGGGTCATTGTCGTGTTGAAAAACAGATGATAGTCCCACTGAGCGCAAACCAGATGGGATGGAGTATCGCTGCAGAATACTGTGGTAGCCATGCTGGTTAAGCGTGCCTTGAATTCTAAATAAATCACAGACAGTGTCACCAGCAAAGCACACCCACAACATCATACCTCCTCCTCCATGCTTCACGGTGGGAACCACACATGCGGAGATCATCCGTTCACCTACTCTGCTTCTCACAAAGACACGGCGGATGGAGCCAAAAATCTCAAATTTGGACTCAAATTTGGACTCAGACCAAAGGACAGATTTCCACTGGTATAATGTCCATTACTTATGTTTCTTGGCCCAAGCAAGTCTCTTCTTATTATTGGTGTCTTTTTAGTAGTGGTTTCTTTGCAGCAATTCGATCATGAAGGCCTGATTCATGCAGTCTCTTCTGAACAGTTGATGTTGAGATGTGTCTGTTACTTGAAAATTGTGAAACATTTATTTGGGCTGCAATCTGAGGTGCTGTTAACTCTATTGAACTTATCCTCTGCAGCAGAGGTAACTCTTGTTCTTCCTTTCCTGTGGTGGTCCTCATGAGAGCCAGTTTCAACGTAGCACTTGACGGGTTTTGCGACTGCACTTGAAGAAACTTTCAAAGTTCTTGACATTTTCCAAATTGACTGACCTTCATGTCTTAAAGTCATGATGGACTGTCATTTCTCTTTGCTTATTTGAGCTGTTCTTGCCATAATATGGACTTGATCTTTTACCAAATAGTTTTATCTTCTGTATACCACCCCTACCTTGTCACAACACAACTGATTGGCTCAAATGCATTAAGAGGCAAAGAAATTCCACAAATTAACTTTGAACAGCTGTTAATTGAAATGCATTCCAGGTGACTACCTCATAAAGCTGGTTCAGAGAATGCCAAGAGTGGCTACTTTGAAGAATTTCAAATATAAAATACATTTTGATTTGTTTTGGTTTTGGTTTCTACATGATTTCGTGTGTTAATTCATAGTTTTGATGTCTTCACTATTATTCTACAATGTTGAAAATATATATTTTTTAAACCCTTGAATGAGTAGGTGTGTCCAAACTTTTGACTGGTACTGTAAATAGTAAAGTACACATACCCCAAAAAAGTATTTAAGTAGTACTTTAAAGTATTTTTACTTGAGTACTTTACACCACTGGAAGTAAGAGTGTGTGTATGTGTAACTCTCTCTCTCTCTCTCTCTCCATCTCTTCCTCTCTCCATATCTCTCTGTAGTGGTTCAGAAGGATGGGAAGAGTTCCAGGCCATATGTGTTCACCGTCCACTCCCAGCAGATGTCAATTCACCCTGGCCAGGCACTGGACATTGCTTCAGACACCCTGGAGGACCTGACCGGTTGGGTGGGGAAGATCAGAGAGGCCACACAGAACGCAGACGCACGGGTTAATACTGCATTGCACACACATGTACAAATGAACGCACACCCATACATGTACGCAGGAGAACACACACACACATATATACAGCGGGGCAAACATGTATTTAGTCAGCCACCAATTGTGCAAGTTCTCCCACTTAAAAAGTTGAGAGAGGCCTGTAATTATCATCATAGGTACACTTCAACTATGACAGACAAAAGTAGAAAAATAAATCCAGAAAATCACATTGTAGGATTTTTTATGAATTTATTTGCAAATTATGGTGGAAAATAAGTATTTGGTCACCTACAAACAAGCAAGATTTCTGGCTCTCACAGACCTGTAACTTCTTCTTTAAGAGGCTCCTCTGTCCTCCACTCGTTACCTGTATTAATGGCACCTGTTTGAACTTGTTATCAGTATAAAAGACACCTGTCCACAACCTCAAACAGTCACACTCCAAACTCCACTATGGCCAAGACCAAAGAGCTGTCAAAGGACACCAGAAACAAAATTGTAGACCTGCACCAGGCTGGGAAGACTGAATCTGCAATAGGTAAGCAGCTTGGTTTGAAGAAATCAACTGTGGGAGCAATTATTAGGAAATGGAAGACATACAAGACCGCTGATAATCTCTCTCGATCTGGGGCTCCACGCAAGATCTCACCCCGTGGGGTCAAAATGATCACAAGAACGGTGAGCAAAAATCCCAGAACCACACGGGGGGACCTAGTGAATGACCTGCAGAGAGCTGGGACCAAAGTAACAAAGCCTACCATCAGCAAGGGCATTGAAGATGAAACGTGGCTGGGTCTTTCAGCATGACAATGATCCCAAACACACTGCCCGGGCAACAAAGGAGTGGCTTCGTAAGAAGTATTTCAATGTCCTGGAGTGGCCTAGCCAGTCTCCAGATCTCAACCCCATAAAAAATCTTTGGAGGGAGTTGAAAGTCCCTGTTGCCCAGCAACAGCCCCAAAACATCACTGCTCTAGAGGAAATCTGCATGGAGGAATGGACCAAAATACCAGCAACAGTGTGTGAAAACCTTGTGAAGACTTACAGAAAACTTTTGACCTCTGTCATTGCCAACAAAGGGTATATAACAAAGTATTGAGATAAACTTTTGTTATTGACCAAATACTTATTTTCCACCATAATTTGCAAATAAATTCATAAAAAATCCTACAATGTGATTTCCTGGATTTTTTTTCTTCTCATTTTGTCTGTCATAGTTGAAGTGTACCTATGATGAAAATTACAGGCCTCTCTCATCTTTTTAAGTGGGAGAACTTGCACAATTGATGGCTGACTAAATACTTTTTTGCCCCACTATATATATATATATATATACAGTGGGGAGAACAAGTATTTGATATAATGCCGATTTTGCAGGTTTTCCTACTTACAAAGCATGTAGAGGTCTGTAATTTTTATCATAGGTACACTTCAACTGTGAGAGACGGAATCTAAAACAAAAATCCAGAAAATCACATTGTATGATTTTTAAGTAATTCATTTGAATTTTATTGCATGACATAAGTATTTGATACATCAGAAAAGCAGAACTTAAAATTTGGTACAGAAACCTTTGTTTGCAATTACAGAGATCATACATTTCCTGTAGTTCTTGACCAGGTTTGCACACACTGCAGCAGGGATTTTGGCCCACTCCTCCACACAGACCTTCTCCAGATCATTCAGGTTTCGGGGCTGTCGCTGGGCAATACGGACTTTCAGCTCCCTCCAAAGATGTTCTATTGGGTTCAGGTCTGGAGACTGGCTAGGCCACTCCAGGACCTTGAGATGCTTCTTAAGGAGCCACTCCTTAGTTGCCCTGGCTGTGTGTTTCGGGTCTGTTGTCATGCTGGAAGACCCAGCCACGACCCATCTTCAATGCTCTTACTGAGGGAAGGAGGTTGTTGGCCAAGATCTCTCGATACATGGCCCCATCCATCCTCCCCTCAATACGGTGCAGTCGTCCTGTCCCCTTTGCAGAAAAGCATCCCCAAAGAATGATGTTTCCACCTCCATGCTTCACGTTTGGGATGGTGTTCTTGGGGTTGTACTCATCCTTCTTCTTCCTCCAAACACGGCGAGTTGAGTTTAGACCAAAAAGCTCTATTTTTGTCCCATCAGACCACACGACCTTCTCCCATTCCTCCTCTGGATCATCCAGATGGTCAATGACAAACTTCAGACGGGCCTGGACATGCGCTGGCTTGAGCAGGGGGACCTTGCGTGCGCTGCAGGATTTTAATCCATGACGGTGTAGTGTGTTACTAATGGTTTTCTTTGAGACTGTGGTCCCAGCTCTCTTCAGGTCATTGAGCAGGTCCTGCCGTGTAGTTCTGGGCTGATCCCTCACCTTCCTTATGATCATTGATGCCCCACGAGGTGAGATCTTGCATGGAGCCCCAGGCCGAGTGTGATTGACCGTCATCTTGAACTTCTTCCATTTTCTAATAATTGCTCCAACAGGTGTTGCCTTCTCACCAAGCTGCTTGCCTATTGTCCTGTAGCCCATCACAGCTTTGTGCAGGTCTACAAATTTAACCCTGATGTCCTTACACAGCTCTCTGGTCTTGGCCATTGTGGAGAGGTTGGAGTCTGTTTGATTGAGTGTGTGGACAGGTGTCTTTTATACAGGTAACGAGTTCAAACAGGTGCAGTTAATACAGGTAATGAGTGGAGAACAGGAGGGCTTCTTACTAACAGGTCTGTGAGAGCCGGAATTCTTACTGGTTGGTAGGTGATCAAATACTTATGTCACAGTTTAAGTGTACCTATGATAAAATTACCGACCTCTACATGCCTTGTAAGTAGGAAAACCTGCAAAATCGGCAGTGTATCAAATACTTGTTCTCTCAACTATATATATATATATATATATATATATATATATATATGTTTATATATATATATATATATATATATATATATATATATATATATATATATATATATATGTATATATATATATATATATATATATATATATATATATATATATATATATATATATATATATATATATATATATATATATATATATATATAGTTGAAGTCTGATTTTTACATATACTTAGGTTGGAGTCATTAAAACTAGTTTTTCAACCACTCCACAAATTTCTTGTTAACAAACTATAGTTTTGGAAAGGCGGTTAGGACATCTACTTTGTGTATGACACAAGTCATTTTTCCAACCATTGTTTACAGGCAGATTATTTCACTTATAATTCACTGTATCACAATTCCAGTGGGTCAGAAGTTTACAGACACTAAGTTGACTGTGCCATTAAACAGCTGGGAAAATTCCAGTAAAATATGTCATGGCTTTAGAAACTTCTGATAGGCTAATTGACATCATTTGAGTCAATTGGAGGTGTACCTGTGAATGTATTTCAAGGCCTAAAATCAAAAGAAATCAGCCAAGACCTCCAAAAAAAATTGTTGATCTCCACAAGTCTGGTTCATCCTTGGGAGCCATTTCCAAACGCCTGAAGGTACCACGTTCATCTGTACAAACAATAGTACGCAAGTGTAAACACCATGGGAACACGCAGCCGCCATACCGCTCAGGAAGGAGACTCGTTTGCAAAAAGCCAGACTACGGTTTGCAACTTCACATGGGGACAAAGATCATACTTTTTGGAGAAATGTCCTATTGTCTGATGAAACAAAAATAGAACTGTTTGACCATAATGATGACCATCATTATGTTTGGAGGGAAAAGGGGGAGGCTTGCAAGCCGAAGAACACAATCCCAATCGTGAAGCACGGGGATGGCAGCATCATGTTGTGGGGGTGCTTTGCTGCAGGAGGGACTGGTGCACTTCACAAAATAGATGGAATCATGTGGAAGGAACATTATGTGGATATATTGAAGCAACATCTCAAGACATCAGTTAAAGCTTGGTTGCAAATGGGTCTTCCAAATGGACAATGACCCCAAGCATACTTCCAAAGTTGTGGCAAAATGGCTTAAAGAAAACAAAGTCAAGGTATTGGAGTGGCCATCACAAAGCTCTGACCTCAAGCCTACAGAAAATTTGTGGGCAGAACTGAAAAAGCGTGTGCGAGCAAGGAGGCCTACAATCCTGACTCAGTTACACCAACTCTGTCAGGAGGAATTGGCCAAAATTCACCCAACATATTGTGGGAAGCTTGTGGAAGGCTACCTAAACCGCTACACGTACGCAGAGATTGAGAGAGAGAAAGTTAAACCATTTAAAGGCAATGCTACCAAATACTAATTGAGTTTACTAATGTAAAATTCTGACCCACTGGGAATGTGATGAAAGAAATAAAAACTGAAATAAATTATTCTCTCTACTATTATTCTATTATTATTCTATTTCACATTCTTAAAATATAGTTGTTATCCTAACTGACCTAAAACAGGGAGTTTTTACTCGGATTAAATGTCAGGAATTGTGAAAAACTGAGTTTAAATGTAATTGGTTAAGGCGTATGTAAACTTCCGACTTCAACTGTATATATCTATACCCGTGTTTCCTTTGTGAAAATGTGTAGCTGTGGGGAGAAAGTTGGTAGGCTGAAGCCTATGGTTGTCTATCTGCTTTGACCCTATTGGGCTAATCATTAGCTAGATCCCAAATGTGATCTTTTAACTAGTTAGCATCCTATTGATGAATTTTGTGGCCCAAACCACTTAATGTCAAAATTCAATTGCAGAGAGGTAATGTGCTTAACCATGAAGCTGATAAAAATGGTGCAATCGTTTTAACAAAGGCCATTAAAACTGCATGGCGGCAATGATTTTTCTGTGGTGCATCGCCACAGTTAAATGAGTGCAGCGGAATCACTTATATACTGTACACATACAGGCATGGGCACACAAACATACACACCACATGGACGCTTACACTCACACAAACAGGTTAGTAATGCATCACACATATACACACATATATACACACACACACACACACACACACACACACACACACACACACACACACACACACACACACACACACACACACACACACACACACACACACACACACACACACACACACACACACACACACACACACACACACACACACATATACAGGTTCCAACCCCACCACACACATCATCCGTACCTTATCCTGAGTATCAGTAGCTACTCTATATCTCATTAATTGCAGCTCAGAGAAGAACTGTAGTACTCTACTGTAGTTTATATGAAATGTACGGTCAGATATCAGTGCAGGTACACTAAAAATAGGAAAGAAGCTCTGATGTGTTGGTGTTGATGCTGGCGGTGTGGTCTGGTCTCCATGGTAACAGATGCAGGAAGAGAAGCAGATGGAGAGGAGGAAGAAAATCGCACTGGAGCTCTCTGAGCTGGTGGTCTACTGTAGACCTGTCCCCTTCAATGAAGAGAGTAAGAACTGACACACTCCTCTACCTATCCTCTTTCTACCTCTACCTATACCTCTCTAAATGGACCATTTGTGTGTGTTTGTGTGTGTATGTATGTGTACGTGTGTGCTTGCGTGTGTGTGTGTGTGCGTGACCCGGTTTTGTCTCCCTTCCAGAGATCGGGACAGAGCGGGCATGTTTCCGGGATATGTCATCATTCCCAGAGACCAAGGCAGAGAAGTTTGCCACGCGGGCAAGAGGGAAGCGCTTCCTGCAGTATAACCGTCGCCAGCTCTCCAGGGTAATATAATATTATAATAATTTAATAATATATATTATAATATACAAGTAACTGCCAAAAATAATGGAAACAATTGAGTAAATGAGGGATACAAAGTACTATATATTGAAAGCAGGTGCTTTCATCCAGGTGTGATTCCTGAGTTAATTAAGCATTTAACATCCCATCATGACTTGGGTCATGTATAAAAATGCTAGACTGGCCCTTATTTTGGCTACCATGTCTTTGCCCCAATAGGATGACAATGCCCCCATGCACAAGTCATCACTGAATGGTTTGATGAATATGAAAATGATGTAAATCATTTGCCATGGCCATCTCAATTGAACACTTATGGGAGATTCTAGAGTGGTGCCTGAGACAGCGTTTTACACCACCATCTACAAAACACTAATTTAACACAATTTAATTTATTGTGGAAGAATGGGTTCACATCCCTCCAATAGAGTTCCAGACACTTGTAGAATCTATGCCAGTTGCATTGAAGCTGTTCTGGCTCGTGGTGCCCAACACCCTATTCAGACATTTTATGTTCGTGTTTCCTTTATTTTGTCAGTTACCTTTATATAAGCCATTTAGCAGACAGTTTTATCCAAAGCGACATAAAGTCATGTGTGCATACATTTTTGTATGGCTAGCCCCAGCGGGAATCGAACCCACAACCAACATATAAAGTAATGTATGTTCTGCTCCAGGTCTACCCCAGAGGACAGAGACTAGACTCCTCTAACTACGACCCTTTACCCATGTGGCTGTGTGGATCCCAGCTGGTTGCTCTCAACTTCCAGACTCCTGGTGAGGGAGATTGTGTGTCTGACTCTCGCTCTTTTCCAAGCCCATGCAGGAGCTGTGTTTGTGGTGTGCTTAAGTATTTATTATTTGTATGTGATTGTGTATTATATGTACATTATGCTGTGTGTGTGTGTGTGTGTGTGTGTGTGTGTGTGTGTGTGTGTGTGTGTGTGTGTGTGTGTGTGTGTGTGTGTGTGTGTGTGTGTGTGTGTGTGTGTGTGTGTGTGTGTGTGTGTGTGTGTGTGTGTGTGTGTGTGTGTAGACAAGCCCATGCAGTTGAACCAGGCTCTATTCATGCTGGGTGGGGGGAGTGGCTTCGTGCCCCAGCCTGACATCATGAGGGATGACACCTTTGACCCCTTTGACAAGGACACCCTCCATCTGGAGCCAATCACCATCCAGCTACAAGTAGGTTGGAGCCAATCAGGAGACATTCCATTCTTCCCTGTCTTTTAATTTACCTGCTTTATTTATTTACGCTCTTGTGTGCACTACTAGAACAGACACACACACAATCTCTCTCTCATTCCCTTTCTGTTTGTCTGCCTGTGTCAGGTACTGGGAGCTCGTCACCTCCCTAAGAATGGCCGCAGTATAGTGTGTCCCTTTGTAGAGGTTGAGGTGTGTGGGGCCGACTACGACTGCAGCAAGAGCAAGACCGACGTCGTGGGTATGAGACTGCACACACCTATCACACAAGCACCCTGCTGTGACTGCATGAAACCTGACTGTGGCCGTATATTGTGCACTACTTTCCACCAAGGCCCTGGGTTAGAACGTCATTTGGGACATAGCCTCTGTCTCTGGTTGTAATGGCCTGACCAGTTGGCATCGGGTTTCTTCCAAATGTTTCAATTAAATTGTACAGTAGGGCTCCTGCTTACTGAACGTCAAAAGAAAACATTTATCTTCCTCCCACCCTCTATTTTAATTTGCTCCCTCCCCTACCCCGTCCCCCCCCCCTCCAGCTGACAATGGGTTGAACCCAGTGTGGGTTCAGAGGCAGTTTGTGTTTGACGTCCATAATCCGTCCTTCTCCTTCCTGCGTTTCTTGGTCTATGAGGAGGACATGTTTTCTGACCCCAACTTCCTGGCTCAGGCAATCTACCCTGTCCGCTCACTAAGAACAGGTTGGTGTGTGTGCGTGTGTGTGTTTTCGGAAGTGTGTGTAGATATATCACAGTAGATAATATTATATCATAATACTATAGTATATTAACTGTCTGTGTGTGTGGTGACTTGTCAGGCTACAGGAGTGTTCCACTAAAGAACAGTTACAGTGAAGAGTTGGAGCTGGCTTCTCTGCTGGTTCACATTGAGATTGTCAACGCCAAGGTAATCCCCGAACAAACTCACATTTATTTTTTTTATTTTTTAAAAATTTGTAAAAATTTAACCTTTATTTAACTAGGCAAGTCAGGTAAGAACAAATTCTTATTTACAATGACGGCCTACTACGACCAAAGCCGGACGACGCTGGGCCAATTGTGCACCGCCCTATGGGTCTCCCAATCACAGCCGGTTGTGATACAGCCTGGATTCGAACCAGGGTGTCTGTAGTGACGCCTCTAGCGCTGAGATGCAGTGGCTTAGACTGCTGCGGCACTCTGGAGTCCAATCCATATATTATTATATAATCATACTGCCTGTGTCCCAAATGGAACCCTACTTCCTATGCAGTGCACTACTTTTGACCAGGTCCCATGGAGCTATGGTCAAAAGTAGTGTATTATAAAGGGCAGGTTTATTCAACTCTTACCCCACGAGGTCTGGAGCCTGCTGGAGTTGAGTTTGAGCTGTATAGGGAGCCATTTGGAAGAACATCAGTGCCTTAGTGTTCTAATGGTTCTAACAGCATCACGCCACCACTCTGTGTTCTGATTGGATGATTAACAGGAGGAAGATGATCAGAACCTGTACTCGTCCATCCAAAGGCTGAGAGACCGCACCAGTGAGCTGTCCAATCAGGTGTCAGTTCTGGAGAGGGCGGGGTCAGGAGGTGACCACAGCTATCAGCAGAGTCTGGAGGAGCTGAGAGCAGCACAAGATCAGCTCAGTGAACTAGTGGAGACACGCAACCACAGGTAATAACACATACACACACACACCTTCACACAGACCCTCTCTCTGTAACTGCTCTGTCTCTGCCTCCCATCTACAGGCTGATTGAGAAGAAGAGGAGGGAGAAGTTGAGGCAGCAAGTGGGGGCCAAGCGGAACTAAAATGCCCATCTGACCACCAACCAACCAGTCCCCCTCTACTGCTGCACACTGATGATCTTACACCCATGGAAAGACAATTCAATCTACCAATAACTGGATTACCCCTGCTATAAGTGTGCATAGACTACACAGAGATGCACAGTGTGTTGGATAAAAAGAGACAAAAAAAACACTCATCTCATGGAACAAAAACCTTCAGAAATGGAACATAGAATGACAAAAGGGATATAAAATAATTCAGTGTTCTGAACAGCGAAGTCAGATAAACTGAACTGACCTGAGAGTAGCGGTGTTCTAATCTATAAGGAGAATACACAGGATATGTATCCCAAATGGCACCCGATTCCCTATATAGTGCACTACCTTTGACCAGGGCCCATAGGGGTGTGGTGCACTACTGTAGATAGGGAATAGGGTGCCATTTGGGATACAACCATAGCCTCTAAGAGAGTACGGTAGTGTCAGAGAGTCAACCATTAGTATAGGCGTAATCCAGACTCAAAATCTCTCCATGCTACAACTGAAAACTGGAATAATATTATTTTATTGACCACAGAGGAGCTATGAGAGTGAGAATCTACTATATTGGCCGTGGCACAAAAATGGCTAAAGAGAGAAAATGGGAACCACTACTCATGGACTGGCTTTGAAAGGGCTTTTAAATGGGAGCAGGACCACATCTTTTCCTCAAAGACTAAAGTCTTCTTCTCCTATCCTGGGGCAGCAGACTGACTAACAGCAGGGACTGGAGTCTAATGCCCTCTAGTGTTAGTGATGTGGTATTGTTTCCAAAAATAGACCCCTCTTCCGTTACCTGGGAGAGTATAAACAGGACTTTTATTACTGTGTTCATTAGAGACTTACTAACACTGCATGTCATATTGTCATGTATTTTTTAAAGGGCTTTTCAGTATACTATAATATACTAAAATATACTATAATATAATACACTACCTTTTAAGGAGCAAGAGGAGAAGCAGAGCAGGAGAGAGAGAGGGGGGGAGGGAGGGAGAGAGAGAGAGAGGGGGGAGAAAGAGAGAGTATACCAGAAATATAAGTAATCTCTCACCACAGGACTGTCTTGAACCTATAGGTTTTCTTCAGGTCTGTGTTTCCTGGCTATGCTGATCGGATCAGAAAAACATGGTGTGGGTCTCAAATGTCACCCTGTTCTCTATATAGCGCACACCTTTTGACCAGAGCCCCTAATCAAAAGTAGTGCACTGGGGAATAGGGTGCCATTTGGGATGCAACAATGGCAAACAAGGGCTATCTATAACTTTGACCTTACTGCAACTTGTCACATTTACAGATCCTAGCCACCAAGTTGTTGTTAAAGGAAAAATCCACTCAAATACTACACTGAACACAAATATAAAAGCAACATGCAACAATTTCAAAGATTTTACTGATTTACAATTCATACAAGGAATTAAGTCAATTTAAATAAATAAATGAGGCCCTAATCTATGGATTTCACATGACTGGGCAGGAGTGCAGCCATGGGCGGGGCTGTGAGGGCATAGGTCCACCTACTGGGGAGCCAGGGCCAGCCATGGGCGGGGCTGTGAGGGCATAGGTCCACCTACTGGGGAGCCAGGGCCAGCCATGGGCGGGGCTGTGAGGGCATAGGTCCACCTACTGGGGAGCCAGGGCCAGCCATGGGCGGGGCTGGGAGGGCATAGGTCCACCTACTGGAGAGCCAGTCCCAGCCATGGGCGGGGCTGGGAGGGCATAGGTCCACCTACTGGGGAGCCAGGGCCAGCCATGGGCGGGGCTGGGAGGGCATAGGTCCACCTACTGGGGAGCCAGTCCCAGCCATGGGCGGGGCTGGGAGGGCATAGGTCCACCTACTGGGAGCCAGTCCCAGCCATGGGCGGGGCTGGGAGGGCATAGGTCCACCTACTGGGAGCCAGGGCCAGCCATGGGCGGGGCTGGGAGGGCGTGGTCCACCTACTGGGGCCAGTCCCAGCCATGGGCGGGGCTGTGAGGGCATAGGTCCACCTACTGGGGAGCCAGGGCCAGCCATGGGCGGGGCTGTGAGGGCATAGGTCCACCTACTGGGAGCCAGGGCCAGCCATGGGCGGGGCTGTGAGGGCATAGGTCCACCTACTGGAGAGCCAGGGCCAGCCATGGGCGGGGCTGGGAGGGCGTAGGTCCACCTACTGGGGAGCCAGTCCCAGCCATGGGCGGGGCTGGGAGGGCATAGGTCCACCTACTGGAGAGCCAGGGCCAGCCATGGGCGGGGCTGGGAGGGCGTAGGTCCACCTACTGGGGAGCCAGTCCCAGCCATGGGCGGGGCTGTGAGGGCATAGGTCCACCTACTGGGGAGCCAGGGCCAGCCATGGGCGGGGCTGTGAGGGCATAGGTCCACCTACTGGAGAGCCAGGGCCAGCCATGGGCGGGGCTGTGAGGGCATAGGTCCACCTACTGGAGAGCCAGTCCCAGCCATGGGCGGGGCTGTGAGGGCATAGGTCCACCTACTGGGGAGCCAGGGCCAGCCATGGGCGGGGCTGGGAGGGCATAGGTCCACCTACTGGGGAGCCAGGGTCAGCCATGGGCGGGGCTGTGAGGGCATAGGTCCACCTACTGGGGAGCCAGGGCCAGCCATGGGCGGGGCTGGGAGGGCATAGGTCCACCCACTGGGGAGCCAGGGCCAGCCATGGGCGGGGCTGGGAGGGCGTAGGTCCACCTACTGGGGAGCCAGTCCCAGCCATGGGCGGGGCTGGGAGGGCATAGGTCCACCTACTGGAGAGCCAGGGCCAGCCATGGGCGGGGCTGGGAGGGCATAGGTCCACCTACTGGGGAGCCAGTCCCAGCCATGGGCGGGGCTGTGAGGGCATAGGTCCACCTACTGGAGAGCCAGGGCCAGCCATGGGCGGGGCTGGGAGGGCATAGGTCCACCTACTGGGGAGCCAGGGCCAGCCATGGGCGGGGCTGTGAGGGCATAGGTCCACCTACTGGGGAGCCAGGGCCAGCCATGGGCGGGGCTGTGAGGGCATAGGTCCACCTACTGGGGAGCCAGGGCCAGCCATGGGCGGGGCTGTGAGGGCATAGGTCCACCTACTGGGAGCCAGGGCCAGCCATGGGCGGGGCTGGGAGGGCATAGGTCCACCTACTGGGGAGCCAGGGCCAGCCATGGGCGGGGCTGGGAGGGCATAGGTCCACCTACTGGGGAGCCAGGGCCAGCCATGGGCGGGGCTGTGAGGGCATAGGTCCACCTACTGGGGAGCCAGGGCCAGCCATGGGCGGGGCTGGGAGGGCATAGGTCCACCTACTGGGGAGCCAGGGCCAGCCATGGGCGGGGCTGGGAGGGCATAGGTCCACCCACTGGGGAGCCAGTCCCAGCCAATCAGAATGAGTTTTTCCCACAAAAGGGCTTTATTGCAGACAGAAATACTCATCAGCAGAAAATAAGCTTTTTGTGTAGAAGATTTCTGGAATCTTTTATTTCAGCTTATGGAACATGGGACCAACACTTTACATGTTGTGCTGAAAATGTTTTGCATGTCATCAGTCAAGTTTTCAACATATTGGAATTTCAAAAAGCAAAGTGTCAGTTGCACATCATATGATGCTTCTTGGAAAAGGACCCATAAGTATTTCACTAGTCTACACCTGTTGTTTACGAAGCATTTGAAAAATAAAATGTGATTTGATACAGTCCCAAAATGTGTTGCATGTCACCAGTCACGTTTTCAAGATATAGGATTTTCAACAATGCAGTTAAAGATAAATAATAACAAATATATATTTTTTTGAAATAGTGGCTATATACAGGGAATACCAGTACCGAGTTGATATGAAGGGGTACGAGATAATTGAGGTAGCTACATATTCAGTAGGTAGGCATAAAGTGACTAGGCAACAGGATAGATCATAGACAGTAGCAGGCTGCCAGCAGCGTGTGTGTGTGTTGTGTCAGTGTGCATGTGTACGGTTATGTGTATATGTGTGTGTTGGGATGTCAGTGTAAGTATGTGTGAGTCAGTGGAGGCTTCTGAAGGGAGGACAGCTCATAATAATGGATGGAACTGCACAAATGGAGTAGCATCAAACCATGTGTTTGATAACATTCCCCTAATTCCGCTCCAGCCATTACCACGAGCCCGTCCTCCCCAGTTGGTGTGAGTCACTGGTGTGAGTGTGTGTGTCCAGTGTGTGTGTCCAGTGTGTGTGTCCAGTGTGTGTCCAGTGTGTGTGTCCAGTGTGTGTGTGTGTCCAGTGTGTGTGTCCAGTGTGTGTCCAGTGTGTGTGTCCAGTGTGTTTGTCCAGTGTGTGTGTCCAGTGTGTGTGTCCAGTGTGTGTGTCCAGTGTGTGTGTCCAGTGTGTTTGTCCAGTGTGTGTGTCCAGTGTGTGTGTCCAGTGTGTTTGTCCAGTGTGTGTGTCCAGTGTGTGTGCATAGAGTCAGTGCAAGAGAGTTGCAAAAAAGGGTCAAATAAGGTAGTCCGGGTATTCATTTGATGAGCTGTGGTCCTTCTGTAGCTCAGTTGGTAGAGCATGGCGCTTGTAACGCCAGGGTAGTGGGTTCGATTCCAAAAAGGGACCACCCATACGTAGAATGTATGCACACATGACTGTAAGTCGCTTTGGATAAAAGCTTGTTTGCTAAATGGCATATATTATATATTTATAGCTGTTTAGCAGTCTTGTTTAGCAGTCTTGTTTAACAGTCTTGTTTAGCAGTCTTGTTTAACAGTCTTGTTTAGCAGTCTTGTTTAACAGTCTTGTTTAACAGTCTTGTTTAACAGTCTTGTTTAGCAGTCTTGTTTAACAGTCTTGTTTAACAGTCTTGTTTAGCAGTCTTGTTTAACAGTCTTGTTTAGCAGTCTTGTTTAACAGTCTTGTTTAGCAGTCTTGTTTAGCCGTCTTGTTTAGCCGTCTTGTTTAGCGGTCTTGTTTAGCGGTCTTGTTTAACAGTCTTGTTTAACAGTCTTGTTTAACAGTCTTGTTTAGCAGTCTTGTTTAACAGTCTTGTTTAACAGTCTTGTTTAGCAGTCTTGTTTAGCAGTCTTGTTTAACAGTCTTGTTTAACAGTCTTGTTTGGCAGTCTTGTTTAGCAGTCTTGTTTAGCAGTCTTGTTTAACAGTCTTGTTTAGCAGTCTTGTTTAGCAACCTTATGGCTTCGGGGTAGAAGCTGTTCAGGGTCCTGTTGTTTCCAGACTTGGTGCACGGGTACCGCTTGCCATGCGGTATCAGAGAGAACTGTCTATGCCTTGGGTGGCTGGAGTCTTTGACAATTATTTGGGCCTTCCTCTGACCCTGCCTGGTATAGAGGTCCTGGATGGCTAGGAGCTCAGCTCCGGCGATGTACTGGGCTGCACTCTTCGTCCTCTGTAGCGCCTTGCGGTCGGGAGCCTTGCAGTTGCCGTACCAAGTGGTGATTCAGCCAGTCAATATGTTCTCAATGGTGCAGCTGTAGAACTTTTTAAGGATCTGAGGGCCTGTGCCAAATCTTTTAAACTTCCTGAGGGGGAAAAGGCGCTGTCGTGCCCTCTTCACAACTGTGTTGGTGTGTGTGGACCATGTTAAACCCTTAATTCCGTAATATCAAAAGTGGACTAAAGATAGTTTTTGAGTGGATTTTTAAGGGGTAAGGTCAGGTTTTGTTGGTATTTCTAATCAAAGGGGGCTGATTAATCTGACTTTTAATCTGTTGTTTGGGGGGCAACTTCAACCCAAGTAACGCTTCAACCTCTGAATCCCAAATGGCACCTTATTACCTTCACAGTGCACTGTCTTTCAAAACTAGAGCACTATAGGGGATAGGGTGTCATTTGGGATGCATACCCTGTCTTTCTATTCTTCCCTCTTTGACCCTCCTGTCCATCTCCATCAGTTCCTTTATCTACTAATTCTTCATTGTATGTACCTGTTTTATTTATCACACAGGTATACTGTCAGAACCTGTTTAAAAAAAGAAAGAACATATAGCTATATATGATAATGGACTTCAGAGCAGGCTGAAGATACTGTAGCTTACTTTATATATGTATAATAATAGCGGAAATAAATGTCCCCATTCCCTTCTCTTAACCCCTACTTTACATTGTAGTTTGAACGGGTGAAACAGCATCCACTGGTGGCTGTTCAGGCTAACTACAATGCAGCTTCTAGACCTAGGGGCTTCTATGTCAAACTCGCCAATAACTCTCTGTATTCATATGCTGACTGTCCAGTATTATTACTCTGTTAGTAAAACCATGTGTACGTTTCCATTTAAAATAAAGCTGTTTCAGGTAGATACTCATAATTTGCTGTATTTATTTCTTCAAATGTCTTATTATAACGTTTAAAACCTGTTTTAGGTTTGCTGAGTGGACGAAGTCTGGATATTTTGGGGATTGGTTGAAGATCGATCTTTGGGTATTTATTTGGTTGGTTTGGCCTATTATGCTAGAAATGATTCATTACTTTAGTGATTTGTATTAGCTGTAAAAACCATGATCCCGTACAGTGTAAACTACATATTTTGATGTTGTAAAAAATAACATTGTTTGATAAAGACTTTTTTTCTTCATATTTAAGAATCCCCATTAGCTGCTGCCAAGGTAGCAGCTACTCTCCCTGGGTCCAGCAACATTAAGGCAGTTATATACAATTTAAAATATTACATTTCATAACACTTTACCCAATACATTTAGCGTGTTCCCTCAGGCCACTACTTCACTATCACATATTTACAATACAACACCCATGTCTACGTGTGTTTAGAGTGCGTGTCTTATCATGTGTGTGTGTGTGTGTGTGTGTGTGTCTTCACAGTCACCGCTGTTCCATAAGGTGTATTTTTATCTGTTTGTTAAATCAGATTTTATAGCTTGCACCAGTTACCTGATGTGGAATAGAGTTCCATGTTGCCATGGCTCTGTGTAGTACTATGCGCCTCCCACAGTCTGTTCTTTACTTGGGGATTGTAAAGAGGGCACTGTCTTAGGCATCTCACATAGCGCTGTTTTAGGCATCTCACAGTACGGACATTGCAATTTATTGCCCTGGCCACATCTGCAGTCCTCATGCCTCTTTGCAGCATGCCTAAGGCACGTCCACGCAGATGAGCAGGGACCCTGGGCATGTTTATTTTGGTGTTTTTCAGAGTAGTAGAAAGGCCTCTTTTAGTGTCCTAAGTTTTCATAACTGTGACCTTAATTGCCTACCATCTGTAAGCTGTTAGTGTCTTAACGACCATTCCACAGAAGCATGTTCATTAATTCTTTATGGTTCATTGAACAAGCATGGGAAACAGTGTTTAAACCCTTTACGATGAAGATCTGTGGAGTTATTTGGATTTTTCTTTTTTTGCTGAATATATAAAGCATAACAGCTGCACCAACACATAGGTACTCACACCACCAACGGACATGGGAACAATAACCGACAAAGACAGAGGGAACAGAGGGCACATATATCACATACTAATCAGGGGAAATGGGAACCAGGTGTGTGTAATCAGACAAGACATTCCAGGTTGATGATAATGAATCCAGTTCAGTGATGCCTAGAAAGCCGGTGATGTAGACCTCCAGAACTGGTGAACAGAATGAGCAGCAGTACCGGGGGGATCCTTGACAGTTAGTGCCACTGTGCCTTCAGAGCCTTCTTGACCGCCAAGAGTTCCTGGTCCCCTATGTCATAGTTCTTCTGGGCGGGGCTCAGCTGCTTAGAGTAGAAAGTGCAGGGCTGCAGCTTTGAAGGGGTTCCTGTACGCTCTTCCCCGAATCCTACTTCGGATGACCTGATGCGTTGCTCCTCCATCTCCACTCCCTCCGTGGAGATGAGCCCAAAAAGGACACAGACCGCTGGAAAAACAAACATTTATCCTGTTTAACATGTATATAGATCATACTCCAACAGTCTTCTCAGCACAGACCTGACTAACGAGACAAGCTAGACGCGGTCAGCAAAATAGACCAAGATGTTGTCTATATAGACCACTACGCCCCGTCCCAGCAGGTCCCGAAACACTTTGTTGATGAAGGCCTGGAATACTGAAGGAGCATTAGACAGGCCAAAGGGCATTACGAGATACTTGTAATACTCACATTTGTTCGATGATGGTTGGGATGAGTGGTAAAGGATAGCTGAACTTGACGGTGGCCTTGTTCAGTGTTCTATAATCAATGTAGGAGCGCAGTCCCTCATATTTCTTCTTGACAAAAAAAGAAGCTTGAGGAGGCTGGTGATTTAGAGGGGCGGAAAAAACTCTGCTGGAGACTCTCCTTTACATACATCTCCATGTCCTCAGTCTCTGCATAGGAGAGGGGATAGACATGTCCTCTCAGGAGGGATGCGTCAGACAACAGGTCCTGGGCACAGTCCCAGGGGCGATGGGGAGGCAGGCGTGCAGCCTGGGTCTTTGAGAAAACCCAGTGCAGATCCTGGTACTCCTATGGTAAATCCAGTTGAGGAGCACAGTCCGGACTTTCCACCGTAGTGGTGTTGACAGACACCTCGAGACACCTCCCCTGACACTCCTGCAACCAACCCAGCAGTCTCCTCTCAGAACAGGAAATAACAGGGTTATGCCAACTCAACCAGGGAAGACCTAAAACAATGGGATGCGTGGGGGTGTCTATAATCAAGAAAGTGATCTGCTCTGAATGAGTGTCATGGATCAGCAAAGAAACAGGAACAGTAATGTGATGTATGAGCCCTGTCCCTATTGGACAATATTCCAGTGCTCGATCTGGATTGGGTGACTGTAGGGGAACCAAAGGAATGCGTAATGCAGTGGCCAGTGCGCTATCTAAGAGATTCTCGGCAGCTCCGGAATCAATCAGAGCCAACTGGAGTGAAGGGCTGTGGAATTTAATGGGAAAACACACTGATTGATTCGACAGACAAGGGCTAGGGAATTTAATGGGAAAACACACTGGTTGATTTGACAGAAAAGGGCTAGGGAATTTAATGGGAAAACACACTGATTGATTCGACAGACAAGGGCTAGGGAATTTAATGGGAAAACACACTGGTTGATTTGACAGACAAGGGCTAGGGAATTTAATGGGAAAACACACTGGTTGATTTGACAGACAAGGGCTAGGGAATTTAATGGGAAAACACACTGGTTGATTTGACAGACAAGGGCTAGGGAATTTAATGGGAAAACACACTGATTGATTCGACAGACAAGGAGAGGAAACCTTGCACACTCTTTAGTAGGCTTAGATTGAAAACATGGAAAATAGGAGTGGCAATACACCTCTATTATCCTCAGTCATTTTCCATCCAAGTTGTCAGACCCCGGTGGCTTGTCATTGTTGATAGACAACAATCATTTCTTCACTTCTTCCACACTCATTTTACGGAATTCAAAATTATAGTGCTTGTCTTTCATAATTTGATCAGCTATACTTGGATATGTAGTGTCAGCGTTTGTTGTTGGCATGTCATGCATAAATGTGCTAATCTTGCCAATGAATAAATGATTAGTGATTGGCAATATCAGTGGGTTTTGTGATGAAGGAAACATCTGATTCAATAAATGATCAATGAATTGCCCCAAATTTCAAATAAGGTGCTCCAAAGTGTTTTACTATCATTCTTTATGTCCTTTATATTTGTTTCATAGTATAGTTTCTTCTTTTTTTTATTCAGTTTAGTCACATGATTTCTCAATTTGCACTATGTTTTCCAATCAGTTGTGCAGCCAGACTTCTTTGCCATCCCTCTCAACCATACCATTTTTTAATTCCTCATCAACCTACAGGGATTTAACAGTTTTTACAGTCATTTTCTTAATGAGTGTGCTTATTAGTAACTGTAATAAGCAATTTCATTAATGTCAACTGTGTGTTGCCAAGGGCTAAAATAGAACTCCTTTCTATTTCTGACGCAGATCGTGCTGAAAGTCCTGCCTCTCCCATCTCCTAATTGGTTTATAGGAGCAGGTACCCACGTGCCATCTCCACATTGATTATACCCCATGTGGGTGATTGAAAGACAAACGTTGTTGCCAATAGTCATGGTAATACTATGAAAGTTTAGATGCCAATCACCATATAAGTTCAAAGATGAAAAAGCCTGGAAGGAGGAGAGATGACTAGAAACGATTTGGTTGGCCGTTTTATGTGTGGATTAATTTGTCAGAGTAGAGGTCCTTGTGCATCTCAGGTAAAATAACAACTCAATGTTTATATCCCAGGACAAATTATCTAGCAACAGCAAGATAGCTAAATAGGACAAATTAACGTTAGCTAGCAAGTGCAAGCCAACTAGCTAAATTTCCATACATATTTAATGCTTTTCGACCTGCCCCCAAATGAATGTTATTGGTTCAGAGTTTGTTTTGATATTTTAACCTGCGTGTCGTGATCGCGTTTGGTGTAGGGGGCAGCCGGTTTGGGTCCTGTGTTAGGCTTTTAGAGGTTTCATGTTATCCATATCGTTGGAGACTGTCTTACCCCTTTTTGCCGAAGTTTACAGACACCGGCCATATTCAACCGGTGTTGAGCGTTAGCAAATTCATCAGTTGTTCTGCGCCTTGCCACACTCAGATGAGAGTGCTCTGAAATCGAACTGATAGCCAGAGCGAATTTACGAACGCACCTTAAAATTGAGCTCCATGGGACGTTCACAGCAATGGGAGCAGATGTTTTGATCAAGAGACATCTTTAGAAAATATACACATTTTCTCTAACACTAAACAACACTAAACATACAGATATATATTTTACAGTTATAAGGTGAAGGTGAAATATTATAGTTAGTTTTATAGCTTTATAAATACAGTATAATCAAATTATAAGTAATTTCAACCCTTATTCATACAGTTTTGTTGAATAGGAAATACATCATATACTGTAAAATATTTCATATTTTCACATTTTTATCATATTTGTGCTGTGTACTTGCGTTTGTGTCCTCAAAAGTGACTACACCTCATCAATGTATAGCTATTTTTAACAGAAAGGTGAGAATGTATCCTTTGTTGTAGAAGGCAGAATTACTAATGTTTGTTTAAGGTCAAGGTCCTCTAAATAATTACTTTTGGGATTACGTAGATTACATTTTTAGATGACATTTAGTTACAGTTAACTGTTTATAGTGGAAACCGTTGCTATGGGCAACTCTAATTCCACAATTTTGCCATCGCCCATCGGATTCACGATTGGACAGTTTATCTTGTCAGTTAGAGAAATATCATATTTTGATTCGTTAAAATCTACGTCAATTAATGTAGGTGCTATGTCATTGGTTATTTAGCATTTAAAGACACCGCCTCCTGGAATAAAGCCACGCGACGAGTTATTTCGTTTGTATTGTGTGAGAGAGTTGCGCGAATGCAAATTGTAAAATAAGACTGTGATTGTTTTGTTACGGGTCTTTCCTATGTTGATTTGCTCTCTTCCCATCCACCGCAACAGACCCTGGCCTGCAAGTATTGGGGCAACAAGTTGCATAGCGTCCTGGCTTGATGATGGGAGAAGAATCTGCGACGAGGCAAGTGTAATGTTTAGTTGTGGGACAATGCTATGCTACAAACATAAACCGCTAGGCAGAACGTGCTCATCTATTCAATCCCAGTTCACTTGTTTCGATATTGTTTCAACCATAGACACTATATAACACTGCCTGCTTGCCTTAGAAATGCCGTGACAATAACTGGTATGGTTGGCTAGAGTAGAACGGGAGGAAAGTGGTGTTTTTATTTTGTACAAATGAAGGGCCTTGGGACATTCTGTTGTAGAGAGCCAGAGATGTCTGACGCTGGCTCAGACGAGGAGTTGGCGCTTCCCGCACGTATGGAGGAGGGGAGTCACAACGGGAGTATCAGAAAGGTGAGGGACACGTAGTTGTAGTTCCAAAAACACGGTACCTTATATATTACACGCTCAAACGGAAAATTGACAGCATATTCTATGACTGTACAATAATATAAAAATAAATACCAGATCAACTATGTACTCTTCAAAGTTATTTATTATTGACATGCATTTCCATGCAGTGTCATTACTGAATCGTTGACAGATTCATTGAGGGGTATCCTGGACCTGCATTGAGTTGCCTTATGTTGGTGAACTTTGGGTGACTTAGGTTGGGGGTCTGCTATTGGAGTAGGATACTGTCCAGTTGGGAGGTGTCATGGTACAGATGGTTTGTGGCTAGGGGAGCCTAGTTACCTTATTTCACCCCCTGCTGTACCCCTGCTGTCCCCTGGCTTGGGCCTGGAGCACAGCTATGGCTGAGCAGTGGGCTGGGGCCATGGGTCTGGAGGGCAGCTATGGCTGAGCAGTGGGCTGGGGCCCTGGGTCTGGAGGGCAGCTATGGCTGAGCTGGGGCAGTGGGCTGGGGCCCTGGGTCTGGAGGGCAGCTATGGCTGAGCTGGGGCAGTGGGCTGGGGCCCTGGGTCTGGAGGGCAGCTATGGCTGAGCTGGGGCAGTGGGCTGGGGCCCTGGGTCTGGAGGGCAGCTATGGCTGAGCTGGGGCAGTGGGCTGGGGCCCTGGGTCTGGAGGGCAGCTATGGCTGGGGCAGTGGGCTGGGGCCCTGGGTCTGGAGGGCAGCTGGGGCAGTGGGCTGGAGGCTTGGTACTGGAGCATGACTTTGGCTGTGCTGGGAGGCTGGATCAGGGGACTGAAGCATGGCTATGGATGAGCTGGGGCTGGAGGCTTGGAACTGGAGCACGGCTATGGCTGAACTGGGAGAATGGAGTAGGGGACTGAAGGCAGGCTACTGGAGCATGGCTAGGCTAGCACCCTAATCCCTACAAGCACTCTGAGGATTACTGGGTGCGCGCTCACAAAACAAACAACTCACAGAGGGGGATGAAGGGAGGTGGGAGAGGGAAGGAAATGGAGAGGGTTGGTTTAAAGGGGGGGGTCCTATTGCATCTGCCCACAGAACATCAACTGTCATTTTCTGTTCATTTCCCGACGATTGTAGGCCTACATGTTGGCAAGACATTTACATGTCTTGTCCTTTATCAGCAGACTGAAGGAAGACTACAGTGGAGTCAGGTGTCTAACAGGTGGCCCTGGGTTGAGACCCCAGTCCAGCTCTAGTTATAGTATGGTGCAGCAGCATCAGACACTAGTACAGTCCTGATCTAGGCTCTGATCTCCTAGCAGCAAGTGGCAATTGCTCACCCCTTTACCAGTGACGATAGCTTACCCCCCTCTTCCCAGCCTCATGTCTTCTAAGGTGAGATCTCAGAGCCCATCTTAGCCACTTATAGACGTGGTGGATGAAGTTGGTGTTGGAAAAAAGAGCACTGCTAACTTTTGGTGGCTGTATTTCTATGGTAGTCAGGTGTAAGTTATTCCGAGTCTCCTCCGCTCCGTGGGCCGTGACGTCTAAGGACTTACCTCACAGCAGGTTACTGACTGAGTTCTACTGGGGCTTGGTCTCTTGGCAACCATCGCCACGGGGATCCTGTTGCCAATGTTATAGGCTATCTGATCCTAACTATGACGACGGTGGGTGGTCTTAACCCTTTATATGTATGGATAGGGCCAAATTTGAAAGGTTTCAAAACACAAGAAATATGGAGAGCATATGCATAACCATGGTAGCAATTTAAAAGGAACAGTTTGGAGATTATGGGAACATTCGATTTAAAGGTGAGGACACAGCAGTTCACCAGACACAAGACTGAATCCAAACATTACACTGTTGAATTTCATGTTTATTTTAAATCTGAAAATACTCTGGATACATTCAGAAACATAAGAAAATGATAGGAGAATTTGGGCTGAGCGGTGTAACTGGTGTTTCCAAGTGGCTGCACACCTTATCTAAAGTGTACACAGTTCCTAAGTCATTTCAATGCACTTTTATGACTTAAAGAAGTGTTCAACTATAAGGTGCTTTTTCATGCTTCCTGGTTGTGCTGTTGAGGAATTAGAGCATGTACACTTGCAGTTGTGATGTTAAGCAATCCAAAAACAGTCCATTATAAATTGCAATCTGGGTCAGGTGGGAATAATTTGAAAGCTTGTTCTATTGCCAACATGACTAGCTAAAATTATAAAATGCTGTCTTAGTACTTAGCTACTATGGCCTATTTATTGCCTTACCTCCTTACTCAATTTGCACACATTGTATATATATTTTTCTATTGTTATTGACTGCACGTTTGTTTATTCCATGTGTAACTATGTTTTGTTTTTTTGTCACACTGCTTTGCTTTATCTTGGCCAGGTTGCAGTTGTAAATGAGAACTTGTTCTGAACTGGCCTACCTGGTTAAATAAAATAAAAAGTGATAAGCTTTCACATGGCAATTCAGAGAAGGAGATTGTAATTTTGGTGTGCGATGAATAGAGTCGTGAGTGTGTTGTCCGCGGCAGATTTTCTTCATAATACAACCCAGGGTATAACGCCATGTCATCGTGTAACTGTACATCAAACATAGTAGTGATAAACGTTGACACTGTATATTACATGAGTTTTATGATATTGTAATGTGAAGTGCACATTTGGACCGTATAGATTTTTGGTTTGCTTGTATGACAAAGTGTTATTTATTATAATCCTCAACGTCTCCTCTTTCAAAATGCATTGAGTCCTCGTAATTTACTGTATTTCCCTCACTCAGACAACAGTTGCTCAACTAGCGGTAGGGATGTGGGCAACTTCTTGTCGTGCGCAGTGCTGAAGATCAGACCTGCTGTCAGTCAAAACCCATACAGAGCTGTGAGGCGGAGACACTGAACTCTGACGTCATGTAGAGCATGTTACTGTACAGCCATTATATTCCAATTTAGGTGCTTACCGGTGTTCAAATCTGCCATTTTTACCCCGAACACTAGTGTGAAGGTTTAATCACTCATACTTAATCAGGGAGGGAAACTAACGAGGTGCTCAGATGTATCTATTGCAGGGCTTTATGTAATCCACTGAACAGTCCACCAACCTACCTGTTTGGCCAGGAGTACCCTGTTTTACCTGCAGTTGGGCTTTAATAACTGCTTATTATACACAAATACATGTAAACTAGAAATGCACATAGGGCCTAGTCAGAAGCACACAGACAGACATATGTGCTTTAGCATGTTATGTGTTATCCACAATCTATCCCCCCACCCTCTTCTCCAGGGTTGTGATCCGTGCTCCCAGACCCAGCGCAGTAAGCTGCAGCACCGTAGAGCTCGTATCAACCAGCAGATCAACAAGGAGATGAGGATGAGGGCTGGGGCTGAGAACCTCTTCAGGTGAGCTGGGGTGGGTGAGGGAAGGGACGGGTCATTGTACCAGTGGACAAATATTGTCTCTTATCCTGTGTGTACACTCTCCTCCTGGGCAGCTCTGGGGCCACTTTCCACACTGTGGTGGGAGAAGGAACTCAGAGCCCCACTACCTGTGGAAACATTGAGCTGTATCACATATAAACACTAGCAGATGGATCTACCAAACTATATTAGGGTGTATGGGGAACGCCCCCAAAACACACCACCTTGTTTTATGGCTGTCTGTGTGGTCATTCGGCAGGTTTGATAAAGTTTATTTGGTATTTTTTCCCCCCTCAGTTTTAAAGTGTAACTTGCCAGTTGGATGGTCTTATCAAACACACATACGGTCTCTCTGACCTGTACTTGTACAGTTATAATACAGCCTGTTCTCATTCTGTCTTCTTTAAAGTAATTCCGACTTTATTTCAGAGGAAGAAAGAGGCTGGTGTCAGGACATCAAAGCTAACCTAGGGTTTTATAGCACATCAAACCAACCTCTCTCAGGGCATTAGCGTCATTCTGATCCTTTCAAACAGTTCATCATTCATCCCACGCTTGTATATGTACAGTGTTACTGTGAGGGCCACTGAAGGACATGGTGTGTCTGAGTGGTTATGTAGAGGAGCAGAGCTATGGTACGTTGGACACTGTCTTTAACATCCACATTCATCCATCAGAGAGGATGAGGAGCAGGAGATTGGGGAGAGGAGACGTAGCTCTGAATTAAAGCAGAGCAGTGTGCTCCTTTTTTCTTTAGTGGGCTGTTTAGCTGCTGAGTCAGGCGGTCATAAGATGAACAACATCAAGCTAATTGAAAGAGAACCAACCCTCCCCGTGTGTCAACCCTCCCTCCCCTCACTTGTTTTTTTTTAGGTTTTGAGAAAAGCTAGCATAAGGGAAATAGAATAAGATTATTCTAGTCATTGAATTAGTAGAGATGTCATGCACCATGTATCCCATTCACCAGCTTTTTATAGTTGACTCAGAGTCCTCTGAGGCTTGGATATGACTCAAATTGCCCTACATCAGAATTTGCTGTTTGGCCCTATAGAGACAACCACATAAGAGGGGTAGCTATGGCAGGGCTCTATGCTGACCTTTTTTACAAGGAGCACATGTGCGCTTAAATTGAGACATTTGGTATTTAAGCTGATGCTCCTAAATTGACATTTCAGGTCGCACAGTAACTATTTAGGCCCATATGTATGCGTGTTAAATGGTTGCACTGTAGATATGACACCCCCACCCCCCCTAGCAGCACCCAGTCCAGTCCTGTCCCTTCCTTCCCCCTCTATTGAGACTGGATCACAGAGACCCCTGGCGCCACCAATCAACAGGCTTTGTCTTGTCCAGCTGCTGCACCTTTCCATTCCCATGCAGAGAGAGATTTTCCTAGGGAGGGCAGCTGTCTGCAGGAATCTCATCTCTGGGTTTCAGTGGGAGACATGTTTATCCTCACCAGTGTCCCACACCCACATGTGTAATGGAAATAGTTCAGTGAACCGTCTTTGGGTTATTCGTAGTCTAACCCTGCCTGATACCTGAAGACTTGCATTACCTCCAACCAAGTAATTTGGCATGATGCAGGACTCTCGGGTTCAACGCCAGTCACGCGTGTACACACACACACACACACACACACACACACGATGAGTTGTCTGTGAACTGGTTTGTGGTGGTAGGAGCTAGGGTGAGGGGGTGAAAGGGAGTGACCGAGACTAATGAATGATGATTGGAGAACCTAGAAGGGGAGGAGGTGCATCACATTAGAGCTTCTGATTGGCTGATGATGTCGTCATGTGGCGACATGCTGGTGTAACAGGACAGTGTGTTTATATACTGTGGCTGGTGTAACAGGACAGTGTTTATATACTGTGGCTGGTGTAACAACAGGACAGTGTGTTTATATACTGTGGCTGGTGTAACAGGACAGCGTGTTTATATACTGTGGCTGGTGTAACAGGACGGTGTGTGTTTATATACTGTGGCTGCTGTAACAGGACGGTGTGTGTTTATATACTGTGGGCTGGTGTAACAGGACGGTGTGTGTTTATATACTGTGGCTGGTGTAACAGGACGGTGTGTGTTTATATACTGTGGCTGGTGTAACAGGACAGCGTGTTTATATACTGTGGGCTGGTGTAACAGGACGGTGTGTGTTTATATACTGTGGGCTGGTGTAACAGGACGGTGTGTGTTTATATACTGTGGGCTGGTGTAACAGGACGGTGTGTGTTTATATACTGTGGGCTGGTGTAACAGGACGGTGTGTGTTTATATACTGTGGCTGGTGTAACAGGACGGTGTGTGTTTATATACTGTGGCTGGTGTAACAGGACGGTGTGTGTTTATATACTGTGGCTGGTGTAACAGGACGGTGTGTGTTTATATACTGTGGCTGCTGTAACAGGACGGTGTGTGTTTATATACTGTGGGCTGGTGTAACAGGACGGTGTGTGTTTATATACTGTGGGCTGGTGTAACAGGACGGTGTGTGTTTATATACTGTGGGCTGGTGTAACAGGACGGTGTGTGTTTATATACTGTGGGCTGGTGTAACAGGACGGTGTGTGTTTATATACTGTGGGCTGGTGTAACAGGACGGTGTGTGTTTATATACTGTGGCTGGTGTAACAGGACAGCGTGTTTATATACTGTGGCTGGTGTAACAGGACAGCGTGTTTATATACTGTGGCTGGTGTAACAGGACGGTGTGTTTATATACTGTGGGCTGGTGTAACAGGACAGTGTGTTTATATACGGTGGCTGGTGTAACAGGACGGTGTGTTTATATACTGTGGCTGGTGTAACAGGACGGTGTGTTTATATACGGTGGCTGGTGTAACAGGACAGTGTGTTTATATACTGTGGCTGGTGTAACAGGACGGTGTGTGTTTATATACTGTGGCTGGTGTAACAGG
The DNA here is from genome assembly GCF_023373465.1 of Oncorhynchus keta. Lineage (NCBI taxonomy): Eukaryota > Metazoa > Chordata > Actinopteri > Salmoniformes > Salmonidae > Oncorhynchus > Oncorhynchus keta. The sequence goes on from NC_068421.1 coordinate 79,463,451, forward strand.
ACAGTGTGTTTATATACGGTGGCTGGTGTAACAGGACAGTGTGTTTATATACTGTGGCTGGTGTAACAGGACGGTGTGTGTTTATATACTGTGGCTGGTGTAACAGGACAGTGTGTTTATATACGGTGGCTGGTGTAACAGGACAGTGTGTTTATATACTGTGGCTGGTGTAACAGGACAGTGTGTTTATATACTGTGGCTGGTGTAACAGGACGGTGTGTGTTTATATACTGTGGCTGGTGTAACAGGACAGTGTGTTTATATACTGTGGCTGGTGTAACAGGACAGTGTGTTTATATACTGTGGCTGGTGTAACAGGACAGTGTTTATATACTGTGGGCTGGTGTAACAGCACGGTGTGTGTTTATATACTGTGGCTGGTGTAACAGGACGGTGTGTGTTTATATACGGTGGCTGGTGTAACAGGACAGTGTGTTTATATACTGTGGCTGGTGTAACAGGACGGTGTGTGTTTATATACTGTGGGCTGGTGTTTATATTAGCCTGTGTGTGTGACACAGATTGGTGGTTCAAGGTGTGTGTGTCCGTTTGTTACCTCTCTCTTTCTTAGCCTCAGACAGGTGTCAACATGCCTAACCTTCCACCTCTGTGTCGGTCTTCTAATCCGGGACAAGTCTCCTGTTGTGGTTGAAAGACTGGCTCTCGTTGAGTCCTAATTGTCACCTGGCAAAGGGAGTGGCTTTCTCATCCAAGTTAATGACAGTTGTCTGTGCTGAGCGATATAAGAGCGTTTTGACGTCTGTTCAGTTTTTGAAAAATAGTCACGTTTCTGATTTGGTTTAAATAAATTCATTATGTGGGTTGCATGCTGTAACAACACAGAATAAAGCAATTAATAAAAGCCCCATGATGGCAGACTGCTCATTACTGCGTATCACTTATTATCCATTTATTCACATTACTTTACATCAATAAAATACTTCCTTTGTGACATTTTTAATTTGATCATCTCTTCTCAGGCGGTGTCTCTGTCCCAACAAGTCATCCCATATAGACTAGTAGCTGGCTATAGCGCTGCTTTCTGACAATCGCTATTTTAGTAGTTCTTCAAAGTAGATCAAGCATATTTTTATGACTTCTGAATACCAACAATGAATTACTTAGATCATGTATTGTCAGATAGAAATGCCTCACGAAGGAACAACTGCTCTCTATCCTTCTCGATCTGGCGTTCTGTCCTCTCCTTCGCCGTATCAGTCTGCCCTACGAGACTTGCCTGGACAAGTGGAAGGCTCAATGTATTCTGGTCATTGTAGTTAAATAACCACCATTTGGGCTAATTGCTTTGTGTGGGCTAATTGCTTTGTGTGAGTTAGTTATCAGCCCAAAACTCCTCGGGGCTCCAGAAAGTGTCCATTGCGTAACCAGGGGCAGTACCCAGGATTTCTGTGATGTGGAGAGAAGTGTCTGTTGATACCATGACAATGAAGTGATGCCTCGGAGTTTGAGGAAAGTTCTAAAATGTTAGCGTTGTTTACATCAGATCAGCCAGTCATCCATAGTAACGAAAGCTTATGTGATCAAACGCACTGTTGTCCATTTGACAAATGCCCATGGACAAAATGCACTATCCTGTTTCTGTATGGTATTTTTCTATACTGTCCTAATATAATCTGATATGAACATGTTTGTTGCAGAGCCACCACTAACCACAAGGTAAAGGAGACTGTGGCTCTAGAGCTGAGCTTTGTCAACTCTAACCTGCAGCTACTGAAGGAAGAGCTAGAGGAACTCAACAGCAATATGGAGGTCTACCAGACCGAGAGGTAACATGTGAACAACAAGATCTCATAGTTTTACTTACAAATCTGATGTATTATGGATGAATGTCTTTTTTTAGGCATTAATTCCATGTAGTTACCAAGGTTAATTCCACGTGGTTACAGGGTTAAAACAGAAACAACTCAAGGTTACAGTTAGGTATTCATTCCAAGTGGCTAATGGAAAATTCCACCTGAACTTTTGGTATTTGTTTCATTAGTCCATTGTTGACATAGTCCCAAAATGTTTTGCTGGTCAGTAATCAAGTTGTCAAAATATGTAACTTTCAAAATACAGAAATCATCCCTGTGTGACGCATTTTGCATCATATGATGCGTCATACGGGGATGGTTTCTGTATTATGAAAGTTGTATATCTTGACAACTTGATTGCTGACCAGCAAAACATTTTGGGACATTATCAACAATGGATTAATAGTTTTTGGGTGGAGTTTTCCTTTAAGGTTAGGGCTATGGTTTCAAGTATTCTCCCGGCTTGTTAGAGCATTGAACTGCCATGGTGCCGTGATCAGAGTAGCGTTCTTCGCCCTCCGAGTATCATGAGTTCGCCCGTGCTGGGTAATAATATTGCTCTTTTTGTTTTGTGAGAGCCGATGAAGGCCTATCGCCGTTCTCATGACTTTTTTTTTTTTTTTTTTTAAACGTCCGAAATTGAAGTCTGTTTCTAGTGATCAGCCTGGTGTGAAAGCACACACCCTGGTGGGGGGCACAATGCGATGGCCTATTTGCGCTAATTATAGCCTAATGAGTTGCCTGGATTGCCAGTAAGGAAGCGAGGTGTGTTTGTGTTAGCCAGGCACAGTTCTGAGGTTTCTTCCATCCCAGCTGAAGCGCAGGGTCACAAGGGGGACAAATACTGTCATTAATTACCCCATGGGGAGGGGTGGAGTTAATGTGTTGTGGTATTAGAGGAGTGAGGGGCTACTGGTCAATATAGTTACTCTAATAGTACAGGGAGACGGATGGGGAGGGAGGTTTGGGGTTTTCTGTGGAGGTTTGTGACAAATGTCATTTAACATGTGTTGGTGTCTCTCCTTAAGTGAAGCCATCAATGTTCCCATGATCCCACTGGGTCTGAAGGAGACCAAGGAAGTGGACCTCACTGTCCCTCTCAAGGTAAGGACGATAGGACCTTACGGCCTCCCTCAAGGTGAGGACAATGGATAATATCTCTCTTGCTCGTTCTCAGTACTCACTTTATTTAATATATATCTCTCATTTTTCTTCACTCTGTCAGGACGTTATCTGTGAGCATTATGGAGAGGACAGCTCTTTGTTTGAGAAGGAGATCAAGGAGTTTATGGAGCTCAGACAGGTTAGATACCCTTGAAATGCTAATTAACTGCTCATGCTGTTGAAGATGCTGCCACCTAGTGGATTTATGACATTGAGTACGGTTACATGCAATAATGTGATTTACTATGGATGGTCAAATTAATATAATAGTTTGAGTAAAACGTTTACATGCTTTGCAAGAAGAATGCTTTCCCTAATAATCCTGTTTACATGAACACCTCTGACATCAGGCTACCTGATGACACTGATAAATGCAAAAAATCACCAATCAAAATAAAGGTTCTACCACAGCGGCCATGTTATTTTTGGGAATCATATTTGATTCTGAGTTCGGACATATAAAGTTTGTATGTGAAAAGGACTTCTAAGACTTCAGTTGTTCCGAACTCGCGTCGCTAAAGAGGAAGGCTCTCGGCTGGTGCTAGCACATGCACCGCTGGAATGCCAATTTATATAAACAGAACTATTTTTAAGGTGTTTACATGTCCTAATGATTTGAAAGATATCTCAGAAAACCAGGGGTTTTAATTGACGTACGTTTACTTCGATGTGGACTTTACGCCAATTAAGATGAGCAGAGTAAGGTGTTTACACAATAGTCATGTAATCTGACTACCGCCATAATCATTTTAATATCCAATTATTACTGTGCATGTAAATGTACTCTGTGACTATTGGCTGACTGGTTGCTTCTCAGTGGCTGTAAATATCTGTGTAATATGTATGTTGTTGCGTTGAGTGTTAATGTGTGTATTAACTGTGTGTTGTCAACAGGCCATGCGTACCCCCAGTCGTAATGAAGCCGGTTTGGAGCTTCTGATGGAGTATTATAACCAGCTGTACTACCTGGACCAGAGGTTCTTCCCCCCACACAGAACACTAGGAGTCCACTTCCACTGGTATCCACCCAAACCAGACGTGTGCGCACACACACACACACACACACACACACTGCAACCCACCGCATGCACACACACACACACACACACACACACACACACACACACACACACACACACCTTTACGTCCCTTACTCCTCTCTAGTTCATGTCTCATCCTCTGTTTCTCTCCCTTCTCTCAATTCAAAGGGCTTTATTGTCATGGGAAACATGTTAACATGGCCAAACCAAGTGAAATGGATAAACAAAAGGGAACAGTGAACATTACAATCACAAACATTCCAAAGGAATAGAGACATCTTAAATGTCATACATATTATGTTTGTATATATGTATATATTACAGTGTTATAATGATGTACAAAAGGGAAAATAAATAAACAGGCATATGGGTTTTATTTACAATGGTGTTTGTTCTTCACTGGTTGCCCTTTTCTCGTGGCAACAGGTCACAAATATTGCTGCTGTGATGGCACACTGTGGAATTTCACCCAGTAGATATGGGAGTTTTTCAAAATTGGATTTGTTTTTGAATTCTTTGTGGGTCTGTGTTATCTGAGGGAAATATATGACCATTTTAGAGGCACACATTTGGCAGGTTAGGAAGTGCAGCTCAGTTTCCACCTCATTTTGTGGGCAGTGAGCACATAGCCCGTCTTCTCTTGAGAGCCATGTCTGCCTACGGCAGCCTCTCTCAATGGCCAGGCTATGCTCACGGAGTCTGTACATAGTCTAAGCTTTCCTTAAGTTTTGGTCAGTCACAGTGGTCAGGTATTCTGCCACCGTGTACTCTCTGTTTAGGGCCATATAGCATTCTTGTTTGCGCTGTTTTTTTTTTGTTAATTATTTCCAATGTGTCACGTAATTATCTTTTTGTTTTCTCGTGATTTGGTTGGGTTTAATTATGTTGCTGTCCTGGGGCACTGTGGGGTCTGTTTGTGAACAGCACCAGCTTGGTTAGGGGACTCATCTCCAGGTTCATCTCGCTGTAGGTGATGTCTTTGATATGGAAGGTTTGGGAATCTCTTCCTTTTAGGTGGTTGTAGAGGTTAACGGCTCTTCTCTGAATTTCGATAATTATCTGGTATCGGCTTAATTCTGCTCTGCAAGCATTATATGGTGTTTTAATTTGTACACTGAGGACATTTTTGCAGAGCTTTTTTTTTGTGTGTGTGAAGTCTTGGTTGGTGAGTGGACCCCAGACCTCATAACCATAAAGGAAAATGGGTTCTATAACGGATTCAATTATTTTTAGCCAGATCCTATTTGGTATGTTGAATTTTGTTCATTTTGATGGTGTAGAAGGCCCTTCTTGCCTTGTCTCAGATCATTCACAGCTTTGCGGAAGTTCCCTGGGGCGTTGATGTTTAGGCCGAGGTGTGTGTATAGTGTTTTGTGGGCTTCTAGATTGAATTTGTACTTGTGGTCCTCGCAACTGGACCTTTTTTGGGACAACCATTATTTTTGTCTTACTGCGATTTACTGCCAGGGCCCAGGTCTGACAGTCTGTGCAGAAGATCTAGGTGCTGCTGTAGGTCCTCCTTGGTTGGGGACAGAAGCACCAGATCATCAGGCATTTGACTTCAGATTCTAGTAGGGTGAGGTCAGGTGCTGCTGACTGTTCCAGTGCCCTTGCCAATTTGTTGATATATGTTGAAGAGGGTGGGGCTCAAGCTGCATCCCTGTCTCACCCCATGGCCATGTTTAACCACACTTGTATAAATGGATTTTTTTGTATGTTGGAATGTTTTTCCCCAACACCGCTTTCCATCAACTTGTATCGCAGACCCTTTTTTATCAAAAAGCATGGGAGGACTTTGCCTTTGTTTTGGTTTGTCAATTAGGGTGTGCAGGGTGAGTATGTTGGAGGGTTTGTATTTTGTGCTGTAGTTCATTCAGTGTAATTGGAGAATCCAGTGGTTATGGCAGTCTTTTAATAGTTGATATTCTAAGATTTGTGTTTGATCATGAATGTTTTGCTGTGTTCTTTGTTATAGAGCCAAAAAGATTGGAGAAGTGGTTTATCCATACCATATTTAACCATTTGTTTTGGATGGACAACTCAATGTTTAGTGTTTTCCAAACTTCCCAGAAGTGGTTTAGATTCTTCAATTACATTGAGCTGATTTCTGATGTATTGTTCCATCTCTTTCTGTAGTGTATTTCCATATTATTTGTGATTCACCATAGTAAAGTTGTAGGCTCAGGTTTTCTGGGTCTCTGTATTTGGTTGTATAGGTTTCTTTCTTAGGTTTTTGCATTCTTCATCAACATGTGTCATTGTTGTCAATGTTTAGGTTGTCTGCTTGACATTTTTAGATTTTAGAGGGAAGCTGAGAGGTCATATATACTGTTTAGGTTTTCTACTACCACGTTTACACCTTTACTATTTCAGTGGAATGTTTTGTCCAGGAAGTTGTCTAAAAGGGATTGAATTTGTTGTCTACTAGGTTTCCGCCCTATTTTCCTTCCATCTATAGCATTTCTTAATGTTATTCAGTTCCTTTGGCTTTGACGCCTCACGATTGATTATTGCTCTGTTCAAGTTGACTGATCTGATGAGGTGTCAGTGAGCTGTGGGAATGCTCTGAGACTCAACTGCCCCTCCTCTCTCTCTCTCACACCTGCCCATCCCCCGCTCTGTCTCTAGGTATGACTCTCTAACAGGTGTGCCGTCGTGCCAGCGTGCGTTGGCGTTTGAGAAGGGCAGTGTGCTGTTCAACGTGGGGGCTCTCTACACACAGATAGGAGCCAGACAGGACCGCTCTGCTACAGCTGGCATAGACCGGGCTATAGACGCCTTCCAGAGAGCTGCAGGTAACCACACATTCTTACACTCGCATTAACATGGCATGAGATGCGCGCACACACACACCTTCTGCTTTTACTCTGTCATTACTGTGTTTCAACATACTTGTAAAAGCTATTGTGTGTGTCCAGGTGCATTTAACTATCTGAAGGAGAACTTCTCCAACGCTCCCAGTCTGGATATGAGTGGCCCGTCACTATGCATGCTGGTCCGCCTGATGATTGCCCAGGTGCAGGAGTGTGTGTTCGAAAGAGTCACACTCACAACTCCGGACACGCACTTCATCACCAAGCTACAAGTGGCAAAGGAGGCCGCACGGGTGAGGGGGCGTGTCTGTGTGTCAAACATGTTATACCCACTGGTGCACAATACCTTGAGCCAGTGCCCTTGTTGAAGACTTCTCTTCTGTTCTGGTTAAGGACTATGTTCCATTCTCCTGACTTTCTCTCTTAATTACATTTCAAAGTGTTTTATTGGCATGGGAAACATATGTTTTACATTGCTGAAGCAAATGGATTACACAAGTTTTAAAAGTATATAGACATTTCGAATATTATATTATTGGCTATGTACAGTGTGGTAACAATGTGCAAGTAGTTGAAGTATGAAAGGGAAAATGAATAACTAGATGAATATAGGTTGTATTTACAATGTTTGTGCTCCACTGGCTGCCCTTTTCTCATGGCAATGGGACAGAAATCTTGGTGCTGTGAAGGCACTGCGGTATTTCGCCCAACTGATATTGGAGTTTATCAATGTTTAATTTGTTTTCACATTCTTTGTCTGTGAGCTGTTGGAAATATGTGTTTCTAATGTGGTCATACATTTTTTTGTCTGGCGGTTAGGAAGTGTAACTCAGTTTCCACTTTTCATTTTGTGGGCACATGGGCAAACCTGGCTCTCGAGATGCCACGCTTTGGCGTCCTCTCTCAATAGCCTTCTATGCTGAGTCTGTACATAGTCAAGGATTTTGTTAAGGTCAGTCACAGTGGTCAGGTATTCTACCACTGTGTACACTCTGTTTAAGGCCAAATAACATTCCTGGTTTTTTTGGTTATTCTCTCCAGTGTGTCAAATAGTTCTCTTTTTGCTTTCTCATAATTTGGTTTAGTCTAAATGTGTTTCTGTCCTGGGGCTCACCTGGCTGAGGAGACTCTTCTCTAGGTTCATCTCTCTGTAGGTGAGGGCTTTGTAGTGGAATGTGTGGGCAATGCTTCCTTTTTAGGTGGTTATAGAATTTAACAGCTATTTTCTAGATTTCGAGAACTAGCGGGTATAGTCCTAATTCTGCTATACCTGCATTGTTTGGGGTTTTGCGTTTTCCAGTAAGTATATTTTTGCAGAGTCTCAATTGGGTGTTTGTCTAATTTTTGTGACTTTTTGATTAGTGAGTGGGACCTCTGACCACGCAACCATACAGGGCAATGGGTTTGTTAACTGATTAAAGTATTTTTAGACAAAACTCAACATCCCAATTAGGATCTATGTTCCTTTTTATGGCCTAGAAGGACCTTCTTGCCTTAGATCGTTCACAGCCTTGTGGAAGTTACCTGTGATGTTTAGGCTGAGGTAGGTGTAATAATTTGTGCTCTAGGGCAACAGTGTCTGGATAGAATTTGTTGTCTTGCCTACTGGACCTTTTTTGGAACACCGTTATTTTTGTCTTACTGCAATTCACTGTCAGGGCCCAAGTCTGACAGTCTGTGCAGAAGATCTATGTGCTGCTGTAGGCCCTACTTGGCTGGAGACAGAAGCAAATGGTAGACATTTGATTTCAGTAGAGTGGGCCCGGGTTCAGCAGACTGTTCTTGTGCCCTCGCCAATGTATTAATGTATACAGTTGAACTATAGTTTAGTCATTTAGGACCTCTACTTTGTGCATGACACAAGTAATTTTTCCAACAATTGTTCAGACAGATAATTTCACTTATAAGTCACTGTATCACAATTCCAGTGGGTCAGAAGTTTACATACACTGTGTTGACTGCCTTTAAACAGCTTGGAAAATTCCAGAAAATTATGTCTTGGCTTTAGAAGCTTCTGATAGACTAATTTACATAATTTGAGTCAATTGGAGGTGTACCTGTGGATATTTAAAGGCCTACCTTCAAACTCAGTGCCTCCTTGCTTGACATCATGGGAAAATCAAAAGAAATCAGGCAAGACTTCAGAAAAAATGTGTAGACCTCCACAAGTCTGGTTCATCCTTGGGAGCAATTTCCAAACACCTGAAGATACCACGTTCATCTGTACAAACAATAGTACGCAAGTATAAACACCATGGTACCACGCAGCCGTCATACCGCTCAGGAAGGAGACGCGTTATGACTCCTAGAGATGAATGTACTTTGGTGCAAAAAGTGCAAATCAACCCCAGATCAACAGCAAAGGACCTTGTGAAGGTGCTGGAAGAAACTGGTACAAAAGCATCTATATCCACAGTAAAGCGAGTCCTATATTGACATAACCTGAAACCTCAGCAAGGAAGAAGCCACTGCTCCAAAACCACCATAAAACAGCTAGACTGCGGTTTGCAACTGCACATGGGGACAAAGATCGTACTTTTTGAGAAATGTCCTCTGGTCTGATGAAACAAAAATAGAACTGTTTGGTCATAATGACCATCGTTATGTTTGGAGGAAAAAGGGGAGGCTTGCAAGCCGAAGAATACCATCCCAACCTTAATGCTGCCACCCGCGTGCTTTATGTTGTGGGGGTGCTTTGCTGCAGAAAAGACTGTTGCACTTCACAAAATAGATGGCATCATGTGGAGGAAAATTGTTTGGATATATTCAAGCAACATCTCAAGACATCAGTCAGGAAGTTGAAGCTTGGTCGCAAATGGGTCAACCAAATGGACAATGGGCCCCAAGCATACTTCCAAAGTTGTGGCAAAGTCCAGGTATTGGAGTGGCCATCACAAAGCCCTGACCTTAATTCCAAAGAGAACTTGTGGGCAGAACAGAAAGTGTGTGCGAGCAAGGAGGCCTAAACCCTGACTTAGTTACACCAGCTCTGTCAGGAGGAATGGGCCAAATTTCACCCAACTTATTGTGGGAAGCTTGTGGAAGGCTACCCAAAACGTTTGACCCAAGTTAAACAATTTTAAAGGCAATGCTAACAAATACTAATTCCCACTGGGAATGTGATGAAAGAAATAAAAGCTGAAATAAATCATTCTCTCTAATATTATTCTGACATGTCACATTATTAAAATAAAGTGGTGAACCTAACTGACCTAAGCAGGGAATTTTTACTAGGATTAAATGTCAGGAATTGTGAAACTGAGTTTAAATGTATGTGGCTATGTAAAACTTCAGATTTCAACTGTAGGAGCCGCACACTTGAGTAAATATATCCAGATCGTCAGCGCCTAACCATTTCTTACGATCTATAGCAGATCGTGCAGATAAGACCTCATCTTCTGTGACTTTTTGGAAATTAAAAAACGGGCTTACAGTTTTCCACATCAGCTGAAGGCCGAGGGGCTGAAACAATAGACCGGTCAGGATCATGTTTGCCCTTTTTCTTTTAAAGAAAACCAGCAGAAATAAAGTGCTTATTAAAAACATCACAGGTTTCAGTTCAGTCACTGATTCCGATGTAATTTGCTTCGGCAGGGACGTTGAATTTCCTCGTTTTAAGTGAGTTAACGGTTTTCCATAATTTAGAGGGATCACCAGCAGACTCTGTCATAGCACTTAGAAAATACCTAGATTTTTGCCTATTTTATTCCTCGAATGCATAAAAAGCAGCCAATCAGCTGTTTCACCAGTTTTCCTCACCAAGGCCCATGCTTTATTATTTTGCAGGAAAAGGATTTTCAAATGAGAGGAGAACCCAAGGATTAGTTTGTTTTTACATTGTGTAAATGTGTATCCGGAAGTTGCTTTAACGGGCCGGGCAGTGTTTATCAGCCATGGAGGTAAAAATCGACTAAAAAAAATTGGATCCATTATCCAGTTTACGGATAAAAGCTCTGAGAAATAAAGGCTTGCTCGGAGAAATGTTTATAGTTTCTTTAGAATTATACAGTCAGGTTTTTTTTAGCCTAGTGTCTCTGATACATGTAATAGGGCAGTCGTCACTGTCATTTGCAAATAACCCCCGAGCTATATGAGGTGTATTTAAATAAGGTCTATTAATGTCGATTTTTATTTTTTATTTTTTATATATATATATATTTTTTTTTTCCAGAACTTTTGGATTAGGACGGGTAGGTACAGTTAATTACAAATGTCTTTAAGTGACGCTGGCATCAGCCAGTCCAGATTGAGATCTCCGATTTTAATAATTCAGAGTTTTCATAATTAGACTAACTCAAACATTTTGCATAGAGCAGATACTGGAGCTGAGGGTGGGCGATTTAAACTCCCGCTAGCATTAGTGCATTATGACCAAGGACCACATTTAGAACTAGGCAGTCATACTGTCTCGGAACAGCAGTTGAAATGGACACTGTGACATCTAGGTTGCATTTAACATAGATGACAATACCTCCACCTCTGCCTGCTCTGTAGATATTGTACCCAGCTAACAGAATGCTTTTCCAACAGTCTTGAAGGTGTTCCCACATGCTGAGCACTTATTGGTGGCTTTTCCTCCACTCTGCAGTCCAAATCATCCCAACCATCTCAATTGGGTTGAGGTCAGGTGATTGTGGAGGCTAAGTCATCTGATGCAGCATTCCATCACCCTCCTTGGTCAAATAGCCCTTACACAGCCTGGAGGTGTGTTTGATTATTGTCCTGTTGAAAAACAAATCATAGTCCCGCTGAGCACAAACCAGATCAGATGCGTATCGCTGCAGAATGCTGTGGTAGCCATGCTGGTTAAGTGTGCTTTGAATTCTAAATAAATCAGACTGTCCGCAGCAAAGCACCATCACACCTCCTCCATGCTTCACTGTGGGACAGTGTGAACCACATATGCGGAGATCATCAATTCGCCTACTCTGCATCTCACAAAGACATTGCGGTTGGATCCAAAGTCGCACATTTGGACTCATCAGACCAAAGGACAGATTTCCACCGGTCTAATGTCGGCAGGTTGCCTAGTGGTTAGAGCATTGGGCCAATAACTGAAAGATTGTTAAATCGAATCCCCGAGTTGGCAAGGTAAAAATCTGTCTTTCTGCCCTTGAACAAGGCAGTTAACCCACTGTTCCTAGGCCGTCATTGTAAATAAGAATTTGTTCTTAACTGACTTGCCTAGTTAAAAAGATAAATTAAATGCTTGTGTTTCTTGGCCCAAGCAAGTCTCTTCTTATTGGTGTTCTTCAGTAGTGGTTTCTTTGCAGCAATTTGACCACGAAGGCCTGGTTCACGCAGTCTCTTCTGAACAGTTGATGTTGAGATGTCTGTTACTTAAACTCTGAAGCATTGACTTGGGCTGGTAACTCTAACGAACTTATCCTCTGCAGCAGAGGTAACTCTGGATCTTCTTTTCCTGTGGCGGTCCACATGAGAGCCAGTTTCATCATAGCGCTTGATGTTTGTTTTTTTGACTGCACTTGAAGAAACTTTCAAAGTTCTTGAAATGTTCCGGAATGACCTAGCTTCATGTCTTAAAGTAATGATGGACTGTTGTTTCTTTGCTTATTTGAACTGTTCTTGCCATAATATGAACTTGGTCTTTTACCAAATAGGGCTGTCTTCTGTATACCACTCCTACCTTGTCACAACACATCTGATTGGCTCAAATGCATTAAGAAGGAAAGAAATTTCACAAATTCACTTAACAAGGCACACCTGTTAATTGAAATGCATTCCATACCTCATGATCCTGATTGAGAGAATGCCAAGTGTGCAAAGCTGTCATCATGGCAAAGGGTGGCTACTTTGAAGAATCTCAAATATATATTTTGATTTGTTTAACTTTTTTTTGTTACTACATTATTCCATATGTGTTTCATAGTTGTGATGTCTTCACTATTATTCTACAGTGTAAAACATTTTAAAAATGAAGGAAAAAAATCCTTGAATGAGTAGTTGTCAACTTTTGACAGAACAAATAAATATGGGGGATTGGAAGTGATGCAGACAATTACATTGATGGAAGCTACAATCTCCGCAATATTAAAGCTGATTTAAAAATGTATGGAATAGCCAGTTAGAATATACAGACCACAAATTCTATTTTCATTTGGTATACCATCAACACCAGTCCTTTTGGGGTTGGAGGGTTTGTATTTTGTCATGTAGCTCATCCAATGTAATTGGAGAATTCAGTGTGTTGTGGTAGTCTTTAACAGATTCTACGTTTTGTAAATAATCACGTATATATTTTTGGTTCATGGTCAAATGGCCGATAAGGTTGAAAGCTCTTGTTTGTTTAGTGTGTTCCATTCTTCCCAGAAGTATTTTGATTTTATGGAGTCTTCAATCACAATGATGTTTTCTTATATGCTATTCCTTTTTTTCTACGTGTATTTCTGTGTTTTAGTGTTACATCATAGTGAAGGCGTAAGCTGCCGTTGTGGTTCTGTGTTTTTTTGGGGGGGGATGGGTTTCTCATAACCTAAGAAAGAATTTCACATTCTTCATAAAACCATTTTTCATTGTTTTCTGCCAGAATTAAAATTTAATATGTTAGCTGATGGGTCGAATATTGTTCAAGCGTCTTACTGCTAAGTTTACACCTTCCCTATTGCAGAAAAACATTTAGTCTAGAAGGGATAGGATTTTGTTGTTGGCCAATAGTTTTTTGGTAGGTTTCTACACTGCCGCCTTCCCATCTACAGCGTTTCTTAATAGTGTGCAGTTTGTTCTGTTTCGATGCCTCACGATTGAGTATTGCTCTGTTCAAGTAGGTTGTGATTTGATAGGGGTGTCAGTGGGTTGACTGTGAACGCTCTGAGAGACTCTGGGTTGAGGTCAGTGATTAGTGGTCTACAGTACTACTGCCAAGTGATGCGCTATAGGTGTACCTACCATAGGAGTCCCCCTCGAAGCCTACCATTGACTATGTACATACTCAGCATGCGACAGAGCTGCAGGAGTTGTTACCTCTTTTTGTTGGTCATGTTGTAAAAGTTCCTGTTTGACTCATTTAATAGTGTGTTAGGTCTGCACTATACCAAGTTAGCATACCCCCTGAGTCCCTTCCCTGTTTCACACCTGTTAGTTTGGTGGATGGGACTACCAGCTCTCTGTAACCTAGAGGGCAACCAGTGGGTCCATCTCCTCTATACCAGGTGTCTTGTTGGATCACAATGTCTGTATTACCAATTTCTTTGAAGTTCAGGTTCCTGCTCTTTAGGCCAAAGGCAGATGACCTCAAAGCCTGGAATTGCCAAGGACTGTGTTCTATAAAGTGTCTAATGTTGTTAGTCATGTGCTTTTGCTTCAGACCAGTAAGTGTAAGCAGAGCCTTCTGAGCATCTCTCTTAATCTCTCTCTAGGTATCTGATGTGTATAGCTTGGTGCTCCAGACCATGTCTCAGACCCTTGTGAAGGACTATGTCCCGTTCTCCTGGGCCTCCATGGTTCAAGTGAAAGCCGAACACTTTAGAGCCCTCTCCCACTACAATGCTGCTGTCGCTCTCTGTGACCACACCCGTAAGTACCTGTGTGTATCTGTTAAGGATGATGCTTTAGGAGAACATACGTGTGTGGTCCTGTGTGTCTCAGTTGGTGCGAGCATGATGTGTGGTGGATTTCCCCCCCCCTGCACATACATACAATTTTGTATAAAAGTGTCTGTCATGTTCTGTAGAGTCCATTGAGGAAGGGGGTGACGAAGAGTCGGCGAAGGCTCTCTTCCAGTTCCATGTCAGTAGTCCTGCTGGACCCCCACTCAGCCAGGTGCTCAGAGACCCTGAGGACAGACGCAAACTGGGTAAGTACACACACAAAGATATTTGATTTTTGTGCATGGTCATTGTGAGTACCTACTAAAGCTCTGTGTGTGCTCACGCTGTAGGGAAGGCCCACCTGCGTTGTGCAGTGATCAGACATGAGGAGGCTATGAGAGTACATGGTCTATGTAAGATCCTGAGGAAGATGGATATTCTACAGGAGGTGCTCTCTTTCATGTACAAACGCTCCCTGGACAAATACTCCGAGATGGACCGAGAGGATGACTTTGATGAGACCGCAGAGGCCCCCGAGATACACTGTGAGTGAGGGAGGGAAGGAGTGGTTTTTGTGAGTCAGTGAGTGAGAGGTCTGTGTATTAGAGCTACTGAACATACAACATAGTAGTAAGTGATTGTTGTCCCTCAGCTCAAACCCAGCACAAACCAGACATCACACCACCCAACTTCTCCACTGTCCCAGTCACTGACATCTTCCAAAGGCTGGTAAGAGAGGGAGACTAAACATTTTCTTCGTCATCATTAAAATCATAAGGTTTTGAAGTTTGATGGTGTCTCTGTGTGTGCGCTGCAGGGTCCCCTGTCAGTGTTCTGTGCGAGGGCACGCTGGGGGCCGGTGCGTGTGGTGAGTCTCCAGCGAGGGGACGGGGGTTTGGGGCTGACTCTTAGAGGAGACTCTCCTGTCCTTGTGGCTGGGGTAGTGCCGGGGGGATGTGCCCAGGTGAGATGGAAGCACCCCGTCTCCTCTTAACCCTCTGCTTTTGTATTTCCTAAGATTCTCCAATGGAAATTGTCCAGTTTTTCATGCAGCAATGAAATATACTGTGTGTGTTCTCAGGAGGCAGGTTTGAGGGAGGGGGACTATATAGTGGCAGTGGATGGAGAGGACTTTAAGTGGGCTAAACATGGAGAGGTGGTCCACATCCTGAAGAGCTGCAGCGACAGAGGAATACAACTCAGCATCATCACACTGCACACACACCATACACAGGTAGGGGTGCTTGTGGTTGTGTCTTTGTGTGTGTGTGTTACATCTCATTAATGTCTGTGTGTCAGGGCTTCACAGCCCAACCATTTTATTTGTGCGACCTGGAATTGTTATTTAGGAGCACCAGTACGCCGAGAAAGATTTAATATTTCAAATATTTGTCATCGTGCACCTACATCACTTTGTGTGCACCTACAGTTTTCAACTTAGGGGCACGTTCCCTTGTAACACACACTAAGTTGAAAAATGTAGGTGCAGATTTTTATTTATTATAATTTTTTATTTATTTTACTAGGCAAGTCAGTTAAGAACAAATTCTTATTTTCAATGACTGCCTAGGAACAGTGGGTTAACTGCCTGTTCAAGGGCAGAACGACAGATTTTGTACCTTAATATATATAATATATGCCATTTAGCAGACGCTTTTATCCAAAGCGACTTACAGTCATGTGTGCATACATTCTACGTATGGGTGGTCCCGGGAATCGAACCCACTACCCTGGTGTTACAAGCGCCATGCTCTCCCAACTGAGCTACAGAAGGACTTGTCAGCTCGGGGATTTGAACTTGCAACCTTTCGGTTACTAGTCCAATGCTCTAACCACTAGGCTACCCTGCCGCCCCACGTGAAGTGACGTAGGTGCACGATGACAAATATTTGAAATATTACATCTTTCTCGGTGTACTGGTGCTCCTAAATAACAATTCCAGGTCGTACAAGCCAAAGATTTAGGCACATATGCAAATAAAATGGTTGGGCTGTGAAGCCCTGACACACAGACATTAATGAGATGTAACACACTATCTTTCACATCTCTCGTGTGTGTGTTCAGGTGGATAGGAGGCAAGTGATGCTCTCCCCCAGTGGAGACGAAGCGAACGCTCTGCAACGGACCACGGGCAGGGCTAAGGGGCAGCGCACCGCCCCCTTACTCAACTGGAACAGGAAGAAGACTGGGGGAGGAGGCAGAGCCACCAAGAGACTGGGCAGCACCTTCAGTTTGCCGTTTGGAAACCTTCGGGACTGTGAGTCCATGTACTGAGGGCACAGCAGACACGTTAGTCTATTCCATACAGTGCACTACCAGCCAATAGTAGTGCACTAGAGAATAGGGTGCCATTTCAGACAGTGCCATAGATAGACAAACCACTCAGGGAATGACAGGTGGCCATGTTACAATACAAGGATGTTTTGTAAATGACTGGATATTAAATGTGTTATTGCAGCAGGGCAAGGAGAGGAAGAGGAGGTTCGTAGGAAAGGATGCTTGGTCCAGATTACAGCAGTTTCAACTGCAGAGAAACAACAGTTTTAGAAAGCAGGTGACTGCATGTATCTGTTGCTGAGGGAGTTAAGACATGGAAATCCTGTCCCAAAATGGGCTAAATGTTGGGGCTCAGTGTTATTGTCGCTTACTATTCTAGAGATGGAAGAAGACTTCATGTCAAACTACAGCCGCTGATCCAAAGACCACATGTCTTAATCAGTGAAAATATAGTTGTATAAACACTGATCACCTTTCGTGGAGAATAATAAGAGCGTCTGCTAAATGACTTAAATGTAATGTAAATGTATACTTTCAATGCATTTTTTTCTGCGAAAGCTGTGTAAATGCTCCCATAAACAAAAGCTGTGTAAATGCTCCCATAAACAAAAGCTGGGTAAATGCTCCCATAAACAAAAGGTGCACAAACAGCTTTTACATTTTTTGCATTTACCCTCCACTACACCACTGGTCTTAATGTTAAAAACATGTTTTACTGTATCCCAGAGTCCTGCTTTCCCACTCCAGTTCTAACAAGGTCACTCAACTCTCAACAGTAAAAACAACGACATCCATTCAGGACCTGGGTTGAGCCCTCCCTTCCTCAAGTTAGAGTATTGTGCAGCAGAGAATGTATAGCTGTAGCCAGAGCACTGCATTCCATTCTCCTACCAGTCTTCTAGAGTTGTTGATGTAAAGTATTTTGTTTCTGTTTGATAGTTGAGTACAAATGACTACCTTCAAAGTACATCAATGGTTCTACACTGAGTGGACAAAACATTAGAAACCCCTGCTTTTTCCATGAGACTGCCCAGGTGAATCCAGGTGACAGCTGTGGTCACCTGATAAATCCACTTCAATCAGTGTAGATCAGCTGAGGAGACTGGTTAAAGAAGGACTTTTAAGCCTTGAGACAATTCACATGGATTGTGCTTGTGTGCCATAGCGTGAACGGGCAAAACAAAAGATTTTAAGTGCCTTTGAATGGGGTATGGTAGTAGGTACCAGGCGCACCGGATTGAGTGTGTCAAGAACCACTATAGCTGCTGGGTTTTTCACGCTCAACAGTTTCCTGTGTGTATCAAGAACGGTCCACCCGCCAACTTGACACAACTGTGGGAACCATTGGCGTCACCAGGCCAGCCTCCAGCCACACTTTCAACACCTTGTAGAGTCCATGCTCCAGCGACTTGAGGCTATTCTGAGGGCAAAAGGGGGTGCAACTCAATATTTTGAAGGTGTTCCTAATGTTTTTTTCACTCAGTGTGTGTATTAGTTTTTCACCACATTCTTATGCACTGTGACTTCATAGGTGCAGAAAAACAAATATGGTGTAATTGCAGACCACAATTTGGGATGTTTCTTTATGGGTGTTCCCTGCTATCAGGAAATGCACATTGATACCTGCCATTGGTCAGTTCCGGTATTATGAGACTGATGGTTTCTCCACACATTATTTGTTTACATAGCAGGTTAGATGGATTAGTGAGCCATGTTTGGAGACAGGTTAGGAAAAGGGTTAGGCTTCGCTTCAATGCCACAGAAATGACCATGGATCAATGGGTGTAACGTTTTCTATCAAGAAATATATATATATTGGAAAACGCCCCTAATGGTGTTCTGCAATTGCTCTACATACAGGTAACTGCCAAAAATAAAGGCAACACCAACATTAACTGTCTTAATAGGCTGCTGGACTACCACGAGACGCCAGAACAGCTTCAATGCACCTTGGCATAGATTTTACAAGTGTCTGAAACTCTATGGAGGAATGCAGCACTAATCTTCCTCAAAATATTCCATTTGGTCTTTTGTAGCACAGTTGGTAGAGCATGGCGCTTGTAACGCCAGGGTAGTGGGTTCGATTCCCGGGACCACCCATACGTAGAATGTATGCACACATGACTGTAAGTCGCTTTGGATAAAAGCGTCTGCTAAATGGCATATATTATTATTATATATTGTAGATGGTGGTGTAAAACGCTGTCTCAGGCACCACTCTAGAATCTCCCATAAGTGTTCAATTGAGATGGCCATGGCAAATGATTTACATCATTTTCATGTTCATCAAACCATTCAGTGATGACTTGTGCATGGGGGCATTGTCATCCTATTGGGGCAAAGACATGGTAGCCAAAATAAGGGCCAGTCTAGCATTTTTATACATGACCCAAGTCATGATGGGATGTTAAATGCTTAATTAACTCTGGAACCACACTTGTGTGGAAGCACCTGCTTTCAATATACTACGGCGTATGCCTCATTTACTCAAGTGTCGCCATTATTTGGGCAGTTACCTGTATCTTGTGACGCTGACATGGTTTACGTGGTACATTAGGGGATATACGAACTTAGTTGTCCTACTACTGCTCAGACCAACACAGCACACACATTTTAGAATAATAATGTGTCTTTATAAAGACTTGTATATGTCTGCTACTAAGTCGTTGAAGATGAGAATGGACCGTCTACCAAGTAGAATCCACCTATCAAGTTAACTTAGCAGCATAGACGAAAGCTGATGCTACATTTAGCAAGGCCACTTAAAAAAAAAAAAATACATTTTCAACATTTGGACACCCAAATAGTATTTTGATATTTCAATATATTTAATGTTATTTTCATCTCAATTATGAATTTTAGATGTGTGTTTCTGATTTGTGAAATCTGTCTACCGTGGTGTTTTGGTTGTGTGTTTTCGTGATTATTTTAGATGTTTTGTTAATTAAGGGATTTGTACTGCTTTCTTTTGTTTGAGAACCTGAAAATCATGGCTGGTTGCTCATAAAATCAACTGTGTGTGTGTGTGTGTCTGTCTTTTGCAGACTTTTCTCAATTAATTAAAGGAGTGGATCACTGATTTGTCTCAATTGATGGTAACAGCTTCTCAGGTTTGACATGTTCAGTTACATAATTGTAGGTCTGTGGTAACCAGCAGGTGTCACTATAACCCTGGTTAATTGTATCAGATATTGCCAGATAAGTTTGAGTCTTCATATCAAATTTTATTGGTCACATATACATATTTAGTAGATGTCATTACTGGTGTAACGAAATGTAACCCATCATTAAAAAAACATTGCTATTTATGAAAAATGCTTTGATCCATTGATGTGTGTATTGTACACATAATAGGTTATACATGTCTGTCTATGTAACACAAATCTCATTAAGAAACCTGCATGTAACTATTAGAGAGAGGGGGGCCTTGTAAGCTTTGTGAGCTGAAAATTGCTAATTTTTTTTCTCAGGTCATAGACAGTCCCAATGTCGGCTGTCCCATCTCTAGATATGTGGGGACACCCCTTCAAATTAGTGTATTCAGCTATTTCAGCCCCACCAGTTGATGACGGGTGTATAAAATCGAGAACACAGCCGCTCCATGACGTTCAAAGTGGCACCCTCATTTCCAACAAATCAGTTAGGTCAACTGTAAGTGCTGTTATTGGGAAGCGGAAATGCCTAGGAGCAACAACTGCTCAGCCCCGAACTGGTACGCCACACAAGTGTAACCGATGTGAAATGGCTAGCTTGTTATCGGTGATGCGCGCTAATAGCGTTTCAATCGGTGACGTCACTGGCTTTGAGACCTTGAAGTCGTGGTTCCCCTTGCTCTGCAAGCGCCGTGGCTTTTGTGGAGCGATGGGTAACGGTGCTTCCTTTCAGTTGTTGATGTATGCAGAGGCTCCCTGGTCCGAGCCCAGGTTGGGGCGAGGAGAGAGACAAGCTCACAGAACGTTACTGCCGAGTGCTGAAGCCGTGTAGCAAACTTAAGGCTGCTTCCTATATACATAGACTGAAATCACTGGCCACTTCAATAAATGAAACACCAGTCACTTTAATAATGTTTTTATATCTTGCATTACTCATGTATATACTGTATTATATTCTACTGTATCTTAGTGTAGCCGCTCTGCATTGCTCGTCCATATATATATCAGGGATGCAAACCTTTCGGCGCAATTCGCCGTTTTGAATCCAAAATAGGTGACACACGTGATTCGTACAGGTCCGATGAGAAGTTGTTTTTTTTGGGGGGGGGGGGTTGGATCAAACTACTGGCTGTAAGCAAACGAGTTATGCGCAATACTGCTGCACGCGACCGAAGAGAGAAGCAACAGCCAATTAGCTAGTTACAGCATCAGCGCGCGCTCTGGAAAGACAGCACAGAATAGAACGTCTGTTTGCCAGCTACAGCAGCGCGCCCCCTGAACGATAACGAAGAGGTCAGTGAGAAGCCTGACCACGGAGACGGGGGTAAGAAGGTGATGAAGCGTACTTCATGAGCTGTAGCCGAAAAACAACTGGCATTTGGTTAAGTTTGAGGTGAGGGATAAAGTGTGGTGGAACAAGTATTGTTAGCATTGTTAACGTTACTTATCTTGCCAGCTGGATCGAATTCTCCTTTAGCTAAATTAGACAGAGAAACCTATAGAGGTGAAAGGAACACCACACACTTTCCCTCTCACTTTTTCAATACAAGTGGATAAAAAGGGGTATGCAGGAGGTGTTCTCTGTCTGAAAGAGATCAATTATGCAAACAAAGGGTCTCATGCTCTGCTGCTGGCACATTGTAGAACAGATGTCCACAGGCAGAAAGTGTACAACGTAATAACCTACTGTGTAGCCCAAGGATATAACTTTTGTTGTGTTGAACTTGATAGTACCACTTGTGTGTGAGTGAGGGGGATTCTTAAATGCTTTTACTCGGTGAACGTTATGTTTTGCACACATGTGCACTTGATCGATGTCTACTAGTGCCCACTATAGTAGAGCAAAAATAGAATGCTGGTTTGTATAATTTTATTTTGACTTTGAGATGTTTTTTTCTCCAAGTGCAATATTTAGATGTGTGTGCGTTCTATTGTAAAGGCTAATATTGCAGTTAGCCATGACAGTGTATTTTTTTGCAAAGTCTTAGCAACAAATAACATTGGATTGCTTTCTTTGCATTTGTTTTAGCTGTGAGTTGGGTTCACATGAACCACTTTATATTTAACACACAGAGACTGATCATGTAGATCATATTGTTTGTTTTAATTAGTTAAAATCTCAATTTCCCCCTAGCAGGGATTTTATTTGGCATGTTTCAGTGCAACAAACAAAAGTGTCCTCACCAGTTTGCATCCCTGATTTTATATATTCTTAATTTATCGTTCCGTTACTTAGATGTGGGTGTATTGGGTATATGTTGTGAAATTGTTCACTATTAAGGCACTGCAACGGTCTAAGGCACTGCATCTCAGTGCCAGAGGTGTCACTACAGATCTTGGTTCAATTCCAGGCTGTATCACAACCGGCCGTGATTGGGAGTCCCATAGGGTGGCGCGTAATCGGCCCAGTGTCGTCCAGGTTAGGGTTTGGCCAGGGTAGGTCGTCATTGTAAATAAGAACTTGTTCTTAACTGACTTGCCTAGTTAAATAACATTTAAAAAGGGACTGCACTGTCAGAGCTAGAAACACAAGCATTTTGTTATTGCAGGTGTAACAAAATCTGCTAAACATGTATGTGACCAATAACATTTGATTTGGTTTAGAGGAGGAATAATGGTCTGGGGCTATTTTTCATGGTTCGGTCTAGGCCCCTCTAGACGATTCTGTGTTTTCCTGTTTCAGCATGACAATGCCCCGTGCACAAAGCGAGGTCCATACAGAAATGGTTTGCATGACTGGCCTGCACAGAGTCCTGTCCTCAACCCCTTCAAACACCTTTGGGATGAATTGAACACCGACTGTGAGCCAGGCCTAATCGCCCAACATCAGTGCCCGACCTCACTAATGCTCTTGTGGCTGAATGGAGCAAGTCCACTCAGCAATGTTCCAACATCTAGTGGAAAGCCTTCCCAGAAGAGTGGAGTCTGTTGTAGCAGCAAAGCGGGAACCAACTCCATATTAATGCCCATGATTTTGGAATGAGATTTTCGACGAGCAGGTGTCCCCATACTTTTTGGTCTTGTCGTAGAAATATATTAATAACAAAGTAGAGTGAGAGAAATAAGCCTCTCTAGTGGGTCACGTATGTCCTAATGCTCTCCCATAACCCCTCTTGCACAAATCTGCACAGATGTTTATGACTCTGTACTACCTGGCGCGTGCACACACACAACATATCAGGCCAGTTGTAAATCTAAGTGGATGTGTATTCCCCCCTGACCCTCCGGCAGAGTGCTCCGGTGTTTACTCCTCACAGACAATCATTTTTCAATCAGTAATCAATGAACAAAGCAGCTAGCTGGAAGCTATTGACCCAAACCATCCAGGGCCCAGCACCACACAATGATAACCCAGGAAAGTGTGCAGTCAATCAATCAAATGTATTTATAAAACCCTTCTTACATCAGCTGATGTCACAAAGTGCTGTACAGAAACCCAGCCTAAATCCCCAAACAGCAAGCAATGCAGGTGTAGAAGCACAGTGGCTAGGAAAAACTCCCTAGAAAAGGCCCGGAACCTAGGAAGAAACCTAGAGGAACCAGTCCTCTTTGGCTGTGCCGGGTGGAGATTATAACAGAACATGGCCAAGATGTTCAAATGTTCATAGACAACAAGCAGGGTCAAATAATGATAATCACAGTGGTTGTAGAGGGTGTGTTGCTTTGTTTCCGCACACATCTGTGTGTGTGTACAAAACCCACAATTTAGAGTGTCCAATGATCATAGAAAAAGGAATCTCAAACTCACTTTAATGTAAGTTGGCTTTATGGTATGTGAGTGTGTATGTGTGATTATCCTCTGAGCAGAAGATTCTTTAGCTCCTGTGCCTCTAAAAGCACAGGTGAGGTGTGTGTCAGGGTTTTGAATGGGTGAGGTGTGTGTCAGGGTGTTGGATGGGTGAGGTGTGTGTCAGGGTGTTGGACGGGTGAGGTGTGTGTCAGGGTTTTGAACGGGTGAGGTGTGTGTCAGGGTTTTGAACGGGTGAGGTGTGTGTCAGGGTGTTGGACGGGTGAGGTGTGTGTCAGGGTGTTGAACGGGTGAGGTGTGTGTCAGGGTTTTGAACGGGTGAGGTGTGTGTCAGGGTTTTGAACGGGTGAGGTGTGTGTGTCAGGGTTTTGAACGGGTGAGGTGTGTGTGTCAGGGTTTTGAACGGGTGAGGTGTGTGTGTCAGGGTTTTGAACGGGTGAGGTGTGTGTCAGGGTTTTGAACGGGTGGGGTGTGTCAGGGTTTTGAACGGGTGAGGTGTGTGTCAGGGTTTTGAACGGGTGAGGTGTGTGTGTGTGTGTGTGTGTGTCAGGGTTTTGAACGGGTGAGGTGTGTGTGTGTGTGTGTGTGTGTGTGTGTGTGTGTGTGTGTGTGTGTGTGTGTGTGTGTGTGTGTGTGTGTGTGTGTGTCAGGGTTTTGAACGGGTGAGGTGTGTGTGTGTGTGTCAGGGTTTTGAACGGGTGAGTGTGTGTGTGTGTCAGGGTTTTGAACGGGTGAGGTGAGTGTGTGTGTGTCAGGGTTTTGAACGGGTGAGGTGTATGTGTCAGGGTGTTGGACGGGTGAGGTGTGTGTCAGGGTGTTGAACGGGTGAGTTGTGTGTGTGTCAGGGTTTTGAACGGGTGAGTTGTGTGTGTGTCAGGGTTTTGAACGGGTGAGTTGTGTGTGTGTCAGGGTTTTGAACGGGTGAGGTGTGTGTGTGTCAGGGTTTTGAACGGGTGAGGTGTGTGTGTGTCAGGGTTTTGAACGGGTGAGGTGTGTGTGTGTCAGGGTTTTGAACGGGTGAGGTGTGTGTGTGTGTGTGTGTGTGTGTGTGTGTGTGTGTGTGTGTGTGTGTGTGTGTGTGTGTGTGTGTGTGTGTGTCAGGGTTTTGAACGGGTGAGGTGTGTGTGTGTGTGTGTCAGGGTTTTGAACGGGTGAGGTGTGTGTGTGTGTGTGTGTGTGTGTGTGTGTGTGTGTGTGTGTGTGTGTGTGTGTGTCAGGGTTTTGAACGGGTGAGGTGTGTGTGTGTGTGTCAGGGTTTTGAACGGGTGAGGTGTATGTGTCAGGGTGTTGGACGGGTGAGGTGTGTGTCAGGGTGTTGGACGGGTGAGTTGTGTGTGTGTCAGGGTTTTGAACGGGTGAGTTGTGTGTGTGTCAGGGTTTTGAACGGGTGAGTTGTGTGTGTGTCAGGGTTTTGAACGGGTGAGGTGTGTGTGTGTCAGGGTTTTGAACGGGTGAGGTGTGTGTGTGTCAGGGTTTTGAACGGGTGAGGTGTGTGTGTGTCAGGGTTTTGAACGGGTGAGGTGTGTGTGTGTCAGGGTTTTGAACGGGTGAGGTGTGTGTGTGTGTGTGTCAGGGTTTTGAACGGGTGAGGTGTGTGTGTCAGGGTGTTGGACGGGTGAGGTGTGTGTCAGGGTGTTGGACGGGTGAGGTGTGTGTGTCAGGGTGTTGGACGGGTGAGTTGTGTGTCATGGTTTTGAACGGGTGAGTTGTGTGTGTGTCAGGGCTTTGAACGGGTGAGTTGTGTGTGTGTCAGGGTTTTGAACGGGTGAGGTGTGTGTGTGTCAGGGTTTTGAACGGGTGAGGTGTGTGTGTGTCAGGGTTTTGAACGGGTGAGGTGTGTGTGTGTGTGTGTGTGTGTGTGTCAGGGTTTTGAACGGGTGAGGTGTGTGTGTGTGTGTCAGGGTTTTGAACGGGTGAGGTGTATGTGTCAGGGTGTTGGACGGGTGAGGTGTGTGTCAGGGTGTTGGACGGGTGAGTTGTGTGTGTGTCAGGGTTTTGAACGGGTGAGTTGTGTGTGTGTCAGGGTTTTGAACGGGTGAGTTGTGTGTGTGTGTCAGGGTTTTGAACGGGTGAGGTGTGTGTGTGTCAGGGTTTTGAACGGGTGAGGTGTGTGTGTGTGTCAGGGTTTTGAACGGGTGAGGTGTGTGTGTGTCAGGGTTTTGAACGGGTGAGGTGTGTGTGTGTGTGTGTGTGTGTGTGTGTGTGTGTGTGTGTGTGTGTCAGGGTTTTGAACGGGTGAGGTGTGTGTGTGTGTGTCAGGGTTTTGAACGGGTGAGGTGTATGTGTCAGGGTGTTGGACGGGTGAGGTGTGTGTCAGGGTGTTGGACGGGTGAGTTGTGTGTGTGCCAGGGTTTTGAACGGGTGAGTTGTGTGTGTGTCAGGGTTTTGAACGGGTGAGTTGTGTGTGTGTCAGGGTTTTGATCGGGTGAGGTGTGTGTGTGTGTCAGGGTTTTGAACGGGTGAGGTGTGTGTGTGTCAGGGTTTTGAACGGGTGAGGTGTGTGTGTGTCAGGGTTTTGAACGGGTGAGGTGTGTGTGTGTCAGGGTTTTGAACGGGTGAGGTGTGTGTGTGTGTGTGTGTCAGGGTTTTGAACGGGTGAGGTGTGTGTGTCAGGGTGTTGGACGGGTGAGGTGTGTGTGTGTCAGGGTGTTGGACGGGTGAGGTGTGTGTGTCAGGGTGTTGGACGGGTGAGTTGTGTGTCATGGTTTTGAACGGGTGAGTTGTGTGTGTGTCAGGGCTTTAAACGGGTGAGTTGTGTGTGTGTCAGGGTTTTGAACGGGTGAGGTGTGTGTGTGTCAGGGTTTTGAACGGGTGAGGTGTGTGTGTGTAAGGGTTTTGAACGGGTGAGGTGTGTGTGTGTCAGGGTTTTGAACGGGTGAGGTGTGTGTGTGTGTGTGTCAGGGTTTTGAACGGGTGAGGTGTGTGTGTGTGTGTGTGTCAGGGTTTTGAACGGGTGAGTTGTGTGTCACGGTTTTGAACGGGTGAGGTGTGTGTGTCAGGGTTTTGGACGGGTGAGGTGTATGTGTCAGGGTGTTGGACGGGTGAGGTGTGTGTGTCAGGGTGTTGGACGGGTGAGTTGTGTGTCACGGTTTTGAACGGGTGAGTTGTATGTGTCAGGGTGTTGGACAGGTGAGGTGTTTGTCAGGGTTTTGAACGGGTGAGGTGTATGTGTCAGGTTGTTGGACGGGTGAGTTGTGTGTGTCAGGGTGTTGGACGGGTGAGTTGTGTGTCACGGTTTTGAACGGGCGAGTTGTATGTGTCAGGGTGTTGGACGGGTGAGCTGTATGTGTCAGGGTGTTGGACGGGTGAGTTGTATGTGTCAGGGTGTTGGACGGGTGAGTTGTATGTGTCAGGGTGTTGGACGGGTGAGTTGTATGTGTCAGGGTGTTGGACGGGTGAGCTGTGTGTGTCAGGGTGTTGGACGGGTGAGTTGTGTGTCAGGGTGTTAAGACGGGTGAGCTGTATGTGTCAGGGTGTTGGACGGGTGAGCTGTATGTGTCAGGGTGTTGGACGGGTGAGTTGTGCGTCAGGGTGTTGGACAGGTGAGCTGTGTGTGTCAGGGTGTTGGACAGGTGAGCTGTATGTGTCAGGGTGTTGGACGGGTGAGTTGTGTGTCACGGTTTTGAACGGGTGAGCTGTATGTGTCAGGGTGTTAGACGGGTGAGCTGTATGTGTCAGGGTGTTAGACGGGTGAGCTGTATGTGTCAGGGTGTTGGACGGGTGAGCTGTATGTGTCAGGGTGTTGGACGGGTGAGTTGTGTGTCAGGGTGTTGGACAGGTGAGCTGTGTGTGTCAGGGTGTTGGACAGGTGAGCTGTATGTGTCAGGGTGTTGGACGGGTGAGTTGTGTGTCAGGGTGTTAGACGGGTGAGCTGTATGTGTCAGGGTGTTAGACGGGTGAGTTGTATGTGTCAGGGTGTTGGACGGGTGAGCTGTGTGTGTCAGGGTGTTGGACAGGTGAGCTGTATGTGTCAGGGTGTTGGACGGGTGAGTTGTGTGTCAGGGTGTTAGACGGGTGAGCTGTATGTGTCAGGGTGTTAGACGGGTGAGTTGTATGTGTCAGGGTGTTGGACGGGTGAGCTGTATGTGTCAGGGTGTTGGACGGGTGAGCTGTGTGTGTCAGGGTGTTGGACGGGTGAGTTGTGTGTCACGGTTTTGAACGGGTGAGTTGTATGTGTCAGGGTGTTGGACAGGTGAGTTGTGTGTCAGGGTTTTGAACGGGTGAGTTGTATGTGTCAGGGTGTTGGACGGGTGAGTTGTGTGTCACGGTTTTGAACGGGTGAGTTGTATGTGTCAGGGTGTTGGACGGGTGAGTTGTGTGTCACGGTTTTGAACGGGTGAGTTGTATGTGTCAGGGTGTTGGACAGGTGAGGTGTGTGTGTCAGGGTGTTGGACGGGTGAGAGCGTCTGCTAAATGACTTAAATGTAATGTAAATGTATGTGTCAGGGTGTTGGACAGGTGAGGTGTGTGTCAGGGTGTTGGACAGGTGAGTTGTATGTGTCAGGGTGTTGGACAGGTGAGGTGTGTGTCAGGGTTAAATTACACTACACTCAGCGATGGACTATCGTCCTGATCACCCCTGACAGCCAATCAGATGCTGCCTTGTGTTCAGAAGGCGAGTGGTCCAGGTGTCTGCATCTTCTCAACATATCAATTATACATCCATCTGGATTCCATTCCGGAACCAATGGCTTCCTGGATGACCTGGAGGTCAGCTATCACACCCTGTCCTCTTCCCTGGTGTCATGTCATCATCAACCTCTCAATGAAAATGTGGTGTCAACAGCCACAAGTTTCCCCCACAATGCAGGGCATTTGTGCACTTCATCCCCGGGGGGTAGTGGAAGGGGCAGTGTGACATTGGAGGACAGGAGACAATATGAACTGGAGGTGAGGGTTAAAGAGGTTCCAGGCAGGTCAGGGTGAGGGACTGATATCATGACCATCCAACAGAATAATGATAGTCTTTGCTTGGAGTGAAGACGTGACGCTCACAGTTTTGGGGCGAGAGAGTTGGTTTGTGACTGTCCTAAAGCTTCACTGGCCCAGTTCTCAATCCACTCACTGCTACAGAGAGATAAAGAGAATTCTGTGCTTCCCTTCACCATCTTCCCTCAATCTCTTCTTTCTTTCTCTCTCTCCCTCACTGACCTGCTCTCTCACCCTCCTTCTTTTCTCCACCCTCTGCATTCTCTCTCTCTCTCTCTCTTTCTCTCTCTCTCTCTTGTTATCAAGTCCAGGCTAGTAGATGTATATTTTATGCTCTGCTCTGGAGGCTTTTACAGATGTTATTTTTTACTTAAAGAGAGAAAGGGGACTGCTACTCCATAATTTAGAGGTAATCCTGTCCACCAAGAATAAATAAATAAACACAGCAACAAACAAACAAATGTATGCACACTATGGTTACTTAACACAGACATTTAGTACACACCTCAATAGAAGACCTGCATAGTAGTATACTGCACAGATTCATTGACAATGAGTTCATATTGAAAACCAAAATACAAAGTACAAGTGGATGTGTAATCTGTTTTGTCTTGTTTCAATCAATTTAAATAGCATTATGTATTGTACAGCATCTACAAATAGCTAACTATTATTATACTGTATTCATTCTCATACAGAATAACCAATATGCTAAATTGACAAATACACAATCATGCAAAACTTTTTGCAGTGTCCTAAAATACCACATTTCAAATCAAAGACTAGAAATAGTCCTAATATACATTTGTTATTTAGCAGACGTGAGTACATAAATGTTCATACTTTTCCCCATACTGGTCCCCTGTGGGAATCGAACCCTGCTGTTGCAAGTGCCATGCTCAACCAACTGAGCCACACAGGGCGTATAAAGCTCTGTGAAATCTGTGAAATATGAATTGAGTTGTACTGTAGTAGGGCAGTGGTGTGTGTTGTGTGGGCTAGGTATCGTGATGTCTAGTCTGGGAGTTTAGGGTCTTGGGACCACTCTCCTTGCCTTCCCCAGACAAGAAGAAAATCGCACCCCAGAGTCGGGCAATGACCACACACACACACAGTGAGAGGGACAGAGGGGGATAGAGGGAAAGGTAGGAGGAATTCCTGTGTTTTAGAGAGGGATGTTATTAAATCTTTATAAGTATGTCTGTCGAGGAATCAAGACACCCGCTCTCCTCCTTTTCCTATTCAACAGTGAGAGGCTCAAGCATGGTTCTGTGTGTGTGTATTGGCCTCCTTGTAACTTATTGATGATGGAGGGTGTTATTAGGGCATCACCCTGCTGCATGCTGGACACACTGATACTGACACACACACATGGAGAGAGAGAACAGAAACAGGAGAGGGGAAGTGGGAGGAGGATGTTGATATTTATGAGAGGTGAGAGGGTTTTGAGCAACGAGACTAACCCAACACTCTTACACTGCAGTTTGGATTGAAGCCTCATCTAATTGACTTTGAGACCAACCAGAGAGTATCAGTCCCAGGCCACATGTTACACCTGTCCTGTCATTATAATATCATCCAATTTCTACTGTGAAGATCAATAAAGTTGATTAAATTCAATGATCCCTAGTTATCAGGTGTGTTTTTTTTCTACCATTATTTATCATGACAAACATTCATTTTAATAGCTGTACTGGTCATTAGTATCTCAGAGAATGAGTGAATAGCCACTGGCTTTTTGTCTTGTCTGACCGCCCTTTCCAACACTGTAACTTTGTGTCCTGTCTGTAGCTGAAATGACATCAACACACTAGAGATGACATGAATGAATGAATAACAAATATTCTACAGGAACAAATCCATCATGAAATACACTGAGTGTACAAAACATTAACAACACCTTCCTAATATTGAGTTGCATGGTCTTAATGTTTTGTGCACTCAGTGTATTTTCTACTATCAACAGCAAAAGAAAAACTCAAAGATCCAATTAAATAGAAACGTGGCACCAAGTGATAATATCCAAATAGAAATACGTTTTGATATTTGATAAAGATTTGAGTCAAATAATTTTCACATTAGTTGTAGCCTACAATATTTAGGCTAAACGCGCTAAATAATTATATGCATATTAAAGTAATTTTATTAATGTAAAAAAAACACAAACGGAATGTGATTTTTTTTTAAACTTTTTTTTGTAGTTACTAATGTTGATAAATATGTTTCATACATGTGAACACTGAACTTTTGAAAATATTTGAATTGAAACAGTGCTCACCAAGACATTATCACACGCAGAACAAGCCATTATCCTCCCCCACTTCCACCCTACCCTGTCTGTCTGTCGGTTTGTTTTGAGTTCCTTCTCTCAGCAACGATAAAAGACCATCGGAATATTCCGTAGAGATCCGATAGACCAGAAGGCTGCAATTAATATCCATGCCAAACGGTGGAGCTGCTCGATAGCAAACCAAGCCTGCGGCCAAACGGAGAAGGTAAACACACGCAGGGCCTCCGGATACCACCATAGCTTGCTGTAAAATAGTTCAAGATCTGATTTATTCAAGTACAGTTTTGTTTTTGTTATGGATGGGGTAAGTAACAACCAATCATTCCCCTTATACTTAATTATCTCATAGACCGGTTGGCTGACAACGTCATGAAAAAGAAGCGCATGCATCGATGAGACCGGAAGGTGTATGTTATGATTCTGAACGGTCAAATAGCTAGCAACTGTGACCTACTGTTGGAGCATCCTACTGGGGGCACACTTGAATCTGACCCGGTGTTGTGACAGGTTGTGCAATGTTAGATTCTGTTGTCACGAGTTAAGTTGTTAAGAATAACTGGATGAATGTAATAAAGACGGATGTAAATAAACAACCTGAAGTTGGAAATGAACAGCAGTTTCTGGTATGAATACATTTCATGAATTATGTTTATTCGAGAGACCAGTTTGCGGTTACGAAGATGATGAAGAATGAATTGGGAAAGGTAGAGTCAGAGTGACCAGGAGCGGTATTATGGTGATCTCATGTAAATGCTGGGATATATGAGATAAGCATGTTTATAAAAACCACTACAATTGCATAAATGTAAAAAGTTTGACACCGAATATCAGTGTTGAAGAGTCAGAGGATGCACGGTGCTGCTATTGTGATGGGAATCAGGTTCCAGAGTTCACTGAGTGCCTTGTTAGGGTGAAGGAGGTCAAAGTAGCGAGGATCAGGGCTGTCTCCTATGCGGATGCAGTGGACATTGTTGAAGGAGAGAGTAGAGATGTTGAAGCTATGACAGTGGATGAGATATTATCCCCCAGGCCCCAGAGACTGTAGGGACCTGAGTAGACATTTAAAACTGAATGAAGGAGTACATTTGAGAATATTATGAGTGTTTTTCACCCAAAACCCAGTAGGTGATGGAAATAATACCTGTTTGGATGTAGAAAAAGATAGCTAGCAACAATGACAAGAATGTGGGGAATCATAGGTAGCACATTTCAGCTTGTTGTATCTTGTTATTGATACCATGTCTTGTTTTCACTAATGTTATGTCTATGCTTATTTTTAAAATGTGTTAGCTAGCTAACCAACAACTGTAAAAATGTATTTGAGAGACAACAAGTGCTCATTGTGCAACTGTAGGGGAGATTGGGGTAAATTGAGCCACCCTTGTTTCAGGGAAACCATACACAAAACGTATAATTTGACCAAATATTTAGGAAGAGGACTTCATTCATTTCATGAAGTCTGTGAAGGAAGAAACCACATGGAAAAAGTTTAAAGCAAGTTAGGTTAAAAAAACAACAGATTTTCACCAATTCATATTAATTGATTCTGTTAGAGGTTTCATGATGCTTGTATCTAAACCAAAGTAGATAATTGTAATACTGTTCTTTACATCAGTATAGGCTTCAATATGAGGCCCTAACCCTATACAGTAGCATGAAAGTGCATACTTAAAGCTGTGTGGGCTAATATAGTCTAAATGTTTTCCCAATGATCTCCAGCTTCCAATTGTCTCATTCATCCCCCTCCTCTCCCCTGTAACTGTTTCCCGGGCCATTGTTGCAAACGAGAATGCCTTCTCAGTCAATTTACCTGGTAAATTAACCAAAATAAAGTTGAGCCAATGGCCATGGGGTAAGTTGAGCAAATGAAGTGTTTTCTACCCAGGCGTAATGTAAGGCATTGTCGCTGGGATATGAGGTAACAACAGCGGCATTCCCGTTGTGGCGGTAATGCACACGAAAACAATCCATACCTTGTGCGGTCCGGAGTGCTGGTTGTGATCTTCTCTTTGAGTGTGCTGCGCAATCCGAAGCGTCTCTCACTCACACTGCCTTCCGTCAAATGATCGGGTCTTACTCACAGGCTACAGGTCAGACAGATCAGGTACGCAACTGTGCGCGTCCTTATCCAATTCCGAGGTACATATTGAAGATATTGGAACAATCTACTATCCCCCATAGTACAAAAGTCTACCTATTCTGTGCGAGAATTAAATATTCGAAACATAGTCTGGGACATTTGTGGTATGCAATAGATCCCAAATGAATACAACCACTAGCATCAAAAACACTTTTTTTAATGCAATGTGGCTGACGCAACAGATCATTTAGCTTAAAATGTTGATAAACTATGAGGCTACTTCTTCACATTATAAGCGCAGCAATGCGCACACAGCAGTAGGCTATAAGCACTAATGTTCCATTAGCAGGAAAACACCATTCTCAAAAGTGAACACAAATGTGATTGTGCTTGTAATGCTTTTATTATAAAGATGCTTTTGAAAATGATCTTCCCCAAACTTGAAACTCACGCACTACTTATATATGCTAAATGTGCTTAATTTTAAGAAGTTTTTTGGCCACTTTAGTTGTGATACAAATCTTATTAAAACATATAGTCCTATAGTTCTGTGGGCTAGGGTACAAGAGCTGGGCTCCCGAGTGGCATAGTGGTCTAAGGCACTGCATCTCAGTGCTAGAGGCATCACTACAGACACCCTGGTTCAAATCCAGGGTGTCTGTAGTGTATCACAACCAGCTGTGATTGGGAGTCCCATAGGGCAGTGCACAATTGGCCCAGCGTCGTCCATGTTTGGCAGGTGTAGGCCATCATTGTAAATAGGAATTTGTCCATAACTGACTTGCTTAGTTAAATAAAGGTTAAATAAAAAAAGAGAAGTGACTATGATTTGAAAAGGTTGCCAAAAAAATCATTGTTTTCTCATGCTGGGCATCATTCACAACTGATAGGCTAGAATTGTTACCCATCAGACAATTCTTGATTTAATCTTGTCTTTACATATACTAAATAATATATGTGTGACATTTGTTTGGATATGAATGGACCATTATCATGCACCTGTATCGAAACAAGGGAAGTGTAAAAATGCATGTCATCTATGCACTTACATGTGGAATGGAGGACACTTATCCCTGTGGTTTATTTTCATGCCAGCCAGGTAGGCTGTACTCCTGTTGGAAATATTATCAATGGGATTAATATTAGGAAAGGTGAGAAATAAATATAGTAAGCCTAGCCTATAGAAAGCTGATGTCCGTTAATAAAAAGAGGAGGAGACCATCATTCTGTTTCTCCCACAATTGCATAGCCTACAGAAATGTAGCGCAACATGAGCTTATGGGCTCTCATGAAGTGTTTGATTAGATTTTGAAATACATTTGCATTGATGTCAGAGTGATGAGAGGGACAATAGAGTGCTGAGTACCAGGCAGTTAGCAAGTTTGCTAGGTTACTAATGACCATGAGCAGCATTAGAGCTTGGAGAAGCCTAACTACCGTGACTAAACAGTCATGTGGAATTTGACTGCCTTTATGACTCGTGGCGGTAATACGAAATAATACAATATTTCCCATGACGGACTGATGCTGAATGTAAAAAAATGCTAAACTTACCCCGCATTCTCCTATTTATGTTTTGAAATATAGTTTACATGTTGTCAGCAGTCTAAGCCAATCCTGTCTGTTTTCCTCCTTAGTTACACACACGTTGGTTTTGTTGCCAAACAACCGACCCATTTATAGTTTAGCTTTCTCTTTAGTTCTCATCGTTGTTGGATACAGGAAGGAATGCACATCTGTCCATATAGGTGAGTTGTGTTTCTATTTCCATTGGGTTCAGCCAGGGCCTGACAACCGCATTTGGGGCCCCGGGTACCGACGTCCATGTGCAGTTTTATAGAGCTATTCTATACATTTTGTCATGAGGCTATGAGAACATGATGCAGGTTTCAAGATAATTTCCAGCAACCTTTTTCCATGGGTCAGAGAAAAAATGTGCAGTTTTATATCTCATCTCATGCTATTGTTCACATTTACCCATGAGGCTGAGAGAGAATTTGGCCATTTTAAAGCAAATTTCCTGCAATTCTACTTATTGCTATCATGTGCTATCTGTGGGGCCCCAGGTAAAGAGCGATAAACATGAACAATAAAAAAATGTACAGATAAAAGACAACTGTCCATATTTCTACCCAGACCTTGTGAAAGAAGATCAGGCATATGGTGCTGCACACAACAAGCTTTCTCCCAGGCTGTCCATTATCTACAGGAATGGCCTCTCTCAGGAGATTTCTCCTACCCACCCTCTCGCCTCCTCATCTTCTCTGTGGACGGAAGGTGTCTCCCATCCTGTGTGCCCTCCCTGGTGACGCTCCAAGGACGGATGGGGACGGAGTGAGTAGGGGGGAGATGGGGGCAATCCTGGTGTGTGTGCTCTGTTCTGCTCAGTGGCGTTGACAGCTGTCACTTTGGCTGGCACTAATGCAGACGGGCTAACGTGTAATCATCAGGGACAGGCCCAGATCTGGGGGCTCTCCGCATCCCAGGACTCACCGCACTCCCTGTGTCACTGACTGCCTCTCTTCTGCCTGAGAGGCCTGCGTCTCCCCTGCTGTGGGGAGTGGAGGAACTGGTACATGGATAGCTACATGCTGGTAGTGAGATGCAAGGGCAGTGTGTACTGTACAGTTTTACCTTCAGGAGTAAAGAAGGAGGAGGGAGGGAAAGCCAGAAAAGTATGTGTGTGTGTGCGTGCGAGTGTGTATCAGTGTGTGTGTGCGAGCTCTGAGGTGTGTGTGGGTAGAGCTCTGAGGAGCAGGGTGGGTAGTGGCTAGGGAGAGATAAGGGAGCGGATATAAGAGGGTTCAGCCAGGTCACAGTGTGGTTAGCACAGACAGCAGGGGGAAGGAAAGTGATCCACCAGCCATCGCTACTAATACCACGACAGAGCAGGAAAATAAGACAGGGAGAGAGGGAGGGGAATGGAGAATATAGTGACCAGGGGAGGGGAAGAGGAGAGGATAGAAGAAGGTAGGAGTAGTTGTTGTGTAAGAAGAAAAGGGATGGAGAAGGAGGGCGCTGTAGTGTTTGGCGGTTGCAGCCCTCTAAAATGACTCCTGCTCATTATCATGCCTGCTGTCTGTTTGCTGCCTGTCTCTGTAGCTCCAGGAATATCAGGTGTGGACTCTCTAAAAGGGAGACTGTGTGTGTGTGTCTATGTTTCCTTGTCTCTCTGCATACGGCACCCGTAGCCATTGTATGTGTGCTGAATCAGCTTGTTATCTGGTGGAGCCGGAGACAGAATGGGTTTAAATATCAGCATCGTCGCAAGGCCCTCCACCACCCACTTAATCATCTGTTTGTTTTCTCCTCCCTTTCTCTTTCACACACATGCACACACTTCCTGCCAGACCTTTGCCACTACGGGCCTATAGGATTATAAGACTTTCTCATCCCCTGTTTCATTTAGTCAAAATGACTACCTAAAAAGGGTTAATGACGTCAGGAGAGGGAAGGCTTGAGGAAGAGTTTTCATCTGGAGATTATCCCCCAACAGAAATCTGTTAATTAATATCAACTAGTAGTTCCAGTGTTAATTCAGGCTCAGGGTCTGCTAGTATAATAATCAGGATAATCTGTCTAATACAGCTGGATTACAACAGGTTAGGAAGATAGGACCTGAAACTGGATTTTGGGATTCACTAAAACGTTCATCTGTTATCATGGTTACCATCATCTAATAGTCATTTGATGTTACAGATAATATTATGGACAGACTTGTGCCATCAGTTCATGTTCAGACGAATACTCGTATAGGTAAAGCTAAACATGGGCTCTGTGTGTGTGTGTGTGCACCCAGAAGAAATGGTTGTTCAACATGCCCCTTCCACACTCACATTCATACACGTTCACACAGATACTCACCAGAGGAGGCGGGTGGGAGAAGCTATAGGAGGACGGGCTCATGGTTATTGATGGAATGGAATAATTGGACCGAGTCAAGCACGTGGTTTCCATATGTTTGATACCGTTCCATTTATTCTATTCCAGCCATTACAATGATCCCGTCCTCCTATAACTCCTCCCACCAACGTCCTCTGATACTCACACATAGTCACACACCCTCTCACGCTAACACACCAGGTCTGTAGCATTGTGATGGCACTCCTCTCTCTTCACCATCCCCGCTCCTTCCACCTGCCTTGTCCCTTCCGTTGGCCCACAAGTCCGGTGTTTAAATATTTCAGACCGTGCACTAGCTCAGACACTCACACACACCCTGTCCCCGACATAGCTGAGAGAGATGCGTGGCAATGACAGTTCATAAATAGTCCATGAGAAATGACCCCGCCTCACCATAACCTTTCAGACCCACAATGATTTATTGATTTCTTTATTTGTCACATAAAAACTATTTCCCTCTCTTTCCCTCTCTTTCTCTTTCCCTCTGTCTCTCTCTCTCTCTCTCTCTCTCTCTCTCTCTCTCTCTCTTTCCCTCTCTCTTTCCCTCTGTCTCTCTCTCTCTTTCCCTCTGTCTC
Source organism: Oncorhynchus keta (assembly GCF_023373465.1). NCBI lineage: Eukaryota > Metazoa > Chordata > Actinopteri > Salmoniformes > Salmonidae > Oncorhynchus > Oncorhynchus keta. The sequence goes on from NC_068421.1 coordinate 79,500,783, forward strand.
TCTCTCTCTTTCCCTCTGTCTCTCTCTCTCTTTCACTCTGTCTCTCTCTCTCTCTTTCCCTCTGTCTCTTTCCCTCCTCTCTTTTCTTCCTCTTATTCTCTGACAAATAGCAGCGGAGGACAAATCGCCGCTTGACAGACTGAAAAGAGGGCGCCCCCCCCTGTGTGTGTGTGTGTGTGTGTAGTTGAGATGTGGCATATACTGTACATTATAATTTTCTTATTTATGTCGCTGGCATCTTTTTCTGTATTCTGAAAAACAGAAAAATCCATCTTATCTCAAATGACATTAATCTTAAACTTGTTGCATTAACTGTACTGTCTGAAACACGTCAAGCCAATAACAAACTATTATTAAAATAACAAACATTCAGTCAATGTCTCAATCATAATTTATTACAGATTCCAATACTGATTACACTGCAGCAGCTAAAAACAATATGACTCTTCTAAATGTATAAACTGTCACAGCTTGCAGTCACCCTAGTCTAGTATAATGACCCTAAGGTCCCCCCCATAGGTAATATATAGTTAGAGGTACAGGCCTCTGAGTGTAGTGAACAGTTCAGATTGACAAAACAATGAACATTAGTGTTGTAATCCCAGATGAGTTTTCCTCTCCCTCTTTCTCTCTAATCTTCAATCTGTTTCTCCTCTTCTCCCCCTCCTCTCTTTTGCCTGTTTTCTTAGATGTCATTAGACTGTCATCTTTTCTCCTCTCTTTCTCCTCTCTTTTCTCCTCTCTATCTTCGGCTGTCTCTTTCTCTCCATTTCTCTTCTATTTGTCCCCATCTCTCCTGTCCTGTGCCTCTCTGTCTCTCTCTCGGGTATGTTGGCAGACTGTCGTTGCAAGCCATCAGTGTGGGGCAGGACCAGTCAATGACCGTGTGTGTGTGTGTGTGTGTGTGTGTGTGTGTGTGTGTGTGTGTGTGTGTGTGTGTGTGTGTGTGTGTGTGTGTGTGTGTGTGTGTGTGTGTGTGTGTGTGTGTGTGTGTGTGTGGCAGGCCCCGTCGATGACCCTGACAGTGTGCAGTTATCGTCCTAATTAAGATGCCACACTTGAGTTAAACCGCTGCATTAGGATTTGATGGGGAATTGATCAGAGTGTCAGAGGCGGGGCGGAGAGAGAGATGGAGGGAACGAGGGAGGGACAGGAAGGAAGCAAAGGGAGGACATAAGACTGACATAAGAGGACAGGATATGTAAAGAGATAAATATTGTAGGGAAAAGGAAAGCAGCATGTTAGATATTGAGAGCGAATGAGACATATTAACACGGGTTTCCTGTCTTTGTGTCGATAATGTCTGAGTTAGAAGGTCTAAGGTTAAGATCACCCTTGAGTCCAGTTGATCACCTTATGTCTCCGCTCGATGGATTTCATGACTGGGTTACAGGAGCCGTGTGTGTGCGTGTGCGCGCCATGGTTTGTTTAATAAAAACGGTTGTCAATTATATACAGTAAACGATACATTCAGTTTGTGATATGTCAAAGCACTTAATTAACCCCCAGCTCACTAATCATACATACAGCTAATCCTATACACACTTAATTAACCCCCAGCTCACTAATCATACATACAGCTAATCATATACACACTTAATTAACCCCCAGCTCACTAATCATACATACAGCTAATAATATACACACTTAATTAACCCCCAGCTCACTAATCATACATACAGCTAATAATATACACACTTAATTAACCCCCAGCTCACTAATCATACATACAGCTAATACTATACACACTTAATTAACCCCCAGCTCACTAATCATACATACAGCTAATAATATACACACTTAATTAACCCCCAGCTCACTAATCATACATACAGCTAATAATATACACACTTAATTAACCCCCAGCTCACTAATCATACATACAGCTCATAATATACACACTTAATTAACACCCAGCTCACTAATCATACATACAGCTAATAATATACACACTTAATTAACCCCCAGCTCACTAATCATACATACAGCTAATAATATACACACTTAATTAACCCCCAGCTCACTAATCATACATACAGCTCATAATATACACACTTAATTAACCCCCAGCTCACTAATCATACATACAGCTAATAATACACACACTTAATTAACCCCCAGCTCACTAATCATACATACAGCTAATAATATACACACGTAATTAACCCCCAGCTCACTAATCATACATACAGCTAATAATATACACACTTAATTAACCCCCAGCTCACTAATCATACATACAGCTCATAATATACACACTTAATTAACCCCCAGCTCACTAATCATACATACAGCTAATAATATACACACTTAATTAACCCCCAGCTCACTAATCATACATACAGCTAATAATATACACACTTAATTAACCCCCAGCTCACTAATCATACATACAGCTCATAATATACACACTAATAATTAACCCCAGCTCACTAATCATACATACAGCTCATAATATACACACTTAATTAACCCCCAGCTCACTAATCATACATACAGCTAATAATATACACACTTAATTAACCCCCAGCTCACTAATCATACATACAGCTCATAATATACACACTTAATTAACCCCCAGCTCACTAATCATACATACAGCTCATAATATACACACTTAATTAACCCCCAGCTCACTAATCGTGCATACAGCTAATAATACACACACTTAATTAACCCCCAGCTCACTAATCATACATACAGCTAATAATATACACACTTAATTAACCCCCAGCTCACTAATCATACATACAGCTCATAATATACACACTTAATTAACCCCCAGCTCACTAATCATACATACAGCTAATAATATACACACTTAATTAACCCCCAGCTCACTAATCACTTAATTAGTGAGCTATATCCGTACCCATTGGATACAATGATCACAATATAGTGGCTATATCCAGGAAAGCCAAAGTTCCAACAGCTGGGCTAAAATAGTGTATAAAAGATTTTGCTCTGACTCTCATGTGGATGATGTTAAAAATATTTGTTGGGTCTGATGTGATTAATAAGGAGTTTCCAGACACCGCACTTGATGAACTTATGAAATTGCGTCTTCCAATTATTGATAAACATGCACCTGTTAAGAAACTGACTGTTAGAACTGGTGAGGCTACATTGATGATGAGGAATTGAAAAACTATATGGTTGAAAGAGATGTGGCAAAAGGAGTGGCTAATAAGTCTGGCTGTACATCTGACTGGCGGACTTACTGCAAATTGAGAAATTATGTGACTAAACTCAACAAAAAGAAGAAGAAACTGTTATGAAGCCAAGATCAATGATATAAAGAATGATGGGAAAAAAACTTTAGCGTACTTTAAATTAAATTCTGGCCAGAAAGATATTCAACTCCATCTTTCATTGAATTAGATGGCTTATTCATCCCAAAACCATTTGATTTTGGCAATTATTTTAATGATTATTTAATTGGCAAAGTGGGCAAACTTAGGCAGGAAATGCTCATGACAAACATTGAGCAATTAAATTCATGCATAAAAAAAACATGAAAGGAAAGCAGTGCAAGTTTGAATTTTGTTAAGTTAGTGTGGGAGAGGTGGAAAATGATTGTTAACGGTCAATAATGACAAACCTCCTGGCATTGACAACTTAGATGGAAAGCTACTGAGGATGGTGGCTGACTCTATAGCCACTCCGATCTGTCATATTTTTAATCTGAGCCTAGAGGAAAGTCTTTGTCCTCAGGCCTGGAGGGAAGCCAAAGTAATTCCGCTACCCAAGAGAGGTAAAGCGGCCTTTACTGGTTCTAACAGCAGACCTGTAAGCTTGCTGCCAGCTCTTAGCAAACTGTTGAAAAAAATTGTATTTGACCAAATACAATGCTATTTCTCTATAAACAAATTAACAACAGACTTTCAGCATGCTTATAGAGAAGGGCACTCAACATGTACTGCACTGACACAAATGACTGATGATTGGTTGAAAGACATTGTTAATAAGAAGATTGTGTGAGCTGTGCTGTTAGATTTCAGTGCAGCCTTTGATATTATTGACTATAACCTGTTGTTGAAAAAACGTATGTGCTTTGGCTTTTCAACCTCTGCCATATTGTGGATTCAGAGCTATCTATCTAATAGAACTCAAAGGATTTCTTTAATGGAAGCTTCTATAATGTCAAACATGTAAAGTGTGGTGTACCGCAGGGCAGCTCTCTAGGCCCTCTACTCTTTTCTATTTTTACCACCATTTTTACGCATCAGCAACCACAGTTAATGAAGTCACTGAAACCCTTAACAAAGACTACCAGTCTGTTTTGGAATGGGTGACCAGTAATAAACGGGTCATGAACATCTCTAAAACTATTTGGTACAAATCATTCTTTAATTGCTAGACCTCAGCTGAATCTGGTAATGAGTGATGTGGCTGTTGAACAAGTTGAGGAGACAAAATAACTTGGTGTTACCTTAAATTGTAAACTGTCATGGTCAAAACATATAGATTCAATGGTTGCAAAGATGGGGAGAGGTCCAACCGTAATAAAGAAATGCTCTGCTTTTTTGACACCACACTCCAAAAAGCAAGTTCTGCAGGCTCTAGTTTTGTCTAATCTTGATTATTGTCCAGTCGTGTGGTCCAGTGCTGCAAGGAAAGACCTAGTTAAGTTGCAGCTGGCCCAGAACATAGCTGCACGTTTTGCTCTTAATTGTAATCAGGGGGCTGATATAAATACTATGCATGCCAGTCTCTCTTGGCTAAGAGTTGAGGAGAGACTGACTGCATCACATCTTCTTTTTATAAGTAACATTAATGTGTTGGAAATCCCAAATTGTTCCCAAATTGTCAACTTTAACACACTTATCCCACCAGACATGCCACGAGGGGTCTTTTCATGGTCCCCAAATCCAGAACAAATTCAAGAAAACATACAGTATTATATAGAGCCCTTTTTGCATGGAACTTCCTTCCATCTCATATTGCTCAAACAAACAGCAAACCTGGTTTCAAAAAACAGATAAAGCAACACCTCACGGTGTTGTTTGTGTGTATGCATTGATATGTAGGTATGTGTGCCTTTTTTTAAATGTATGTAGTTCTGTCCTTGAGCTGTTCTTGTCTAATTATGTTCTGTATGTCATTCTGTATCATGTTTTGTGTGGACCCCAGGAAGAGTAGCTTCTGCTTTTTCAACAGCTAATCCCCATTAGGGGGGACCATTTCTACATACCATTTCATACATAAAGCTAATAATATATACACTTAATTAACCCTCAGCTCACTAATCATACATACAGCTAACAATATACACACATACTGTACACTCATATGCATATCATAAAATAAGATCAATTTAATCCATTTTAGAATACGGGTGTAATGTAACATAACAATATACTTTCCAAATGCACTGTATGGTAAACATCAGGAGAACACCAGAGGGGAAATGTAGAGTACCAGTCAAATGTTTGGACACACCTGCTGCTATTTTCCCAAGGAGGAGAGTGATGGAGTGCTGCATCAAATGACCTGGCCTCCACAATCACCCGACCTGAACCCAATTAAGATGGTTTGGGATGAGTTGGACAAAAACATTTATGTAGTTATGTCCTTGAACTGTTCTTGTCTATTAATTTCTGTATTATGTCATGTGTTGTGTTTTGTGAGGACCCCAGGAAGTGTAACTGCTGCTTTTGCAACAGCTAATGGAGATCCTGATAAAATACAAAATATCGCAGAGTGAAGGAAAGGCAGCCAGCAAGTGCTCAGCATATGTGGGAACTCCTTAAAGATTGTTGGAAAGGCATTCAAGGTGAAGCTATTTGAGAGAATGCCAAGAATGTTCAAAGCTGTCATCAATGCAAAGAGTGGCAACTTTGAAGAATCTCAAATATATATTTTTTTATTTAACACTTTTTTGGTTACTTCATTATTCCAAATGTGTTGATGTCTTCACTATTATTCTACAATGTAGAAAATTAGTTTAGATTTTTTTTTTTTACTTGAATGAGTAGGTGTGTCCAAACATTTGACTGGTACTGTACATTTCCCCTCTTCTCCTCTGGTGTGCTCCTGATGTTTACCATATAGTGCATTCGGAAAGTACCTTTTTGTTACGTTACACCCCTGTTATAAATCAAATCAGATTTATTTATATAGCCCCTCTTACATCAGCTGATATCAAGCAATGCAGGTGTAGAAGCACGGTGGCTAGGAAAAACTCCCTAGAAAGGCCAAAACCTAGGAAGAAACCTAGAGAGGAACCAGGCTATGAGGGTTGGCCAGTCCTCTTCTGGCTGTGCCGGGTGGAGATTATAACAGAACATGGCCAAGATGTTCAAATGTTCATAAATGACCAGCGTTATAATAATAATCACAGTAGTTGTCGAGGGTGCAGCAAGTCAGCACCTCAGGAGTAAATGTCAGTTGGCTTTTCATAGCCGATCATTAAAAGTATCTCTACCGCTCCTGCTGTCTCTAGATAGTTGAAAACAGCAGGTCTGGGACCTGCTGGGAACTACCTCTTTCCCAACTGTATTTATTTTATTTATTTATGTTGCTCCTTTGCACCCCATTATTTTTATTTCTACTTTGCACATTCTTCCATTGCAAATCCACCATTCCAGTGTTTTACTTGCTATATTGTATTTACTTTGCCACCATGGCCTTTTTTTGCCTTTACCTCCCTTATCTCACCTCATTTGCTCACATCGTATATAGACTTGTTTATACTGTATTATTGACTGTATGTTTGTTTTGCTCCATGTGTAACTCTGTGTCGTTGTATGTGTCGAACTGCTTTGCTTTATCTTGGCCAGGTCGCAATTGTAAATGAGAACTTGCCTACCTGGTTAAATAAAGGTGAAATATAATAAATAAATAAAATAAAAATCTGATGATACCCCCAGACAGGGCCAAACAGGAAGGATATAACCCCATTCACTTTGCCAAAGCACAGCCCCCACACCACTGGAGGGATATCTTCAACCACCAACTTATCCGCCTGAGACAAGGCCGAGTATAGTCCACAAAGATCTCCCCCATGGCACAACCAAGGGGGGTGCTAAACCCAGATAGGAAGATCACGTCAGTGACTCAACCCACTCAAGTGACGCACCCCTCCTAGTGACGCCGTGGAAGAGCACCAGTAAGCCAGTGACTCAGCCCCTGTAATAGGGTTAGAGGCAGAGAATCCCAGTGGAGAGAGGAGAACCGGCCAGGCAGAGACAGCAAGGGTGGTTCGTTGCTCCAGAGCCTTACTGTTCACCTTCACACTCCTGGGCCAAACTACACTCAATCATATGATCCACTGAAGAGATGGGTCTTCAGTAAAGACTTAAAGATCGAGACCGAGTCTGCGTCTCTCACATGGGTAGGCAGACCATTCCATAAAAATGGAGCTCTATAGGAGAAAGCCCTGCCTCCAGCTGTTTGCGTAGAAATTCTAGGGACAATTAGGAGTCCTGCGTCTTGTGACCGTAGCGTACAACATTTATTAATTAATCTACACACAATACCCCATAATGAGAAAGCAAAAATGTTTTTTTTGCAGGTTTATTAAAAATGTCAAAGTGATTTACATACATATTCAGACCCTTTTCTGAGACTTGACATTGAGCTCAGGTGCATCCTGTTTCCATAAATCATCCTTGAGATGTTTCTACAACTTGAATGGAGTCCACCTGTGGTAAATTAAATTGATTTGACATGCTTTGGAAAGGCACACACCTGTCTATATAAGGTCCCACAGTTGACAGTGCATGTCAGAGCAAAAACCAAGCCATGAGGTTGTAGAGCTCTGAGACAGGATTGTGTCGAGGCACAGGTCTGGGGAAAAGTACCAAAACATTTCTGCAGGATCGAATGTCCCCAAGAACACAGTGGCCTCCATCATTCATAGATTGAAGAAGTTTGGAACCACCAAGACTCTTCCTAGAGCTGGCTGCCCGGCCAAACTAAGCAATCAGGGGAGAAGGGCATTGGTCAGGGAGGTGATCAAGAACCCGAATGTCCCTCTGACATAGCTCCAGAGTTCCTCTGTGGAGAAGGGATAAACTTTCAGAAAGACAACCATCTCTGCAGCACTCCACCAATCAAGCCTTTATGGTAGAGAGGCAAGGCGGAAGCCACTCCTCAGTAAAATGCACATGACAGCCCGCTTGGAGTTTGCCAAAAGGCACCTAAAGGACTTTCAGACCACGAGAAACAAGATTCTCTGGTCTGATGAAACCAGGATTGAACTAGACGGCCTGAATACCAAACGTCAAGTTTGGAGGAAACCTGGCACCGTCCCTACGTCGAAGCATGGTGGTGGCAGCATCATGCCGTGGGGATATTTTTCAGTGGCAGGGACTGGGAGACTCGTCCACATCAAGGGAAAGATGAACTCGGCAAAGTACAGAGAGATCCTTGATGAAAACCTGCTCAGGACGTCAGACTGGGGTGAAGGTTCACCTTCCAACAGGACAACAACCATAAGCACACAGCCAAGACAACGCAGGAGTGGCTTCGGGACAAGTATCTGAATGTCCTTGAGTGGCCCAGCTAGAGCACAGGATCGAACATCTCTGAAGAGACCTGAGAATAGCAACGCTCCCCATCCAACCTGAAAGAGCTTGAGAGGATCTGCAGAGAAGAATGGGAGAAACTCCCCAAATACAGGTGTGCCAAGCTTGTAGTGTCATACCCAAGAACACTTGATGCTGTAATCGCTGCCAAAGGTGCTTCAACAAACTACTAACTAATTGCTTTAAATACTTATGTAAATGTGATATTTCAGTTTTTTTAAATATAAATTTGCAAACCTTTCTACAAACCGGTTTATGCTTTGTCATTATGGGTTATTGTGTGGTGATTGATGAGGGGGGGAAACTATTTAATCCATTTGAGAATAAGGCTGAAATGTAACAAAATGTGTAATGACGACCCTGGTCTCTTAAGGGAGAGACAAGACACACAGAGGGGCTGTCACAAACCACCCGAGGCATGATGTCATGATGGTGTTTCAGTAAAACCACCCGGGGCACTTTGACATGGCAACATGAATGACACCCGGCATGTGGACAGACATGAGACCTGACACTAACAGGAGAGTAAAGAACACATGAGAACCTAGAGGTGACTAACACAGTCTAAACATTAACTTACTAACAGCCCACTAACATCAGATAAACAGATTGATCGCTTTGGATAAAATTATAAGATGGAATGTCATTTAGATTATTGATAGGTGGCCATTGGAATTACGCAAAGCTGATTCTTTCACAGTATTGGTGTGATCCATGTAACGTCTACTGTAATTATCCTGATCTGAGTGTTTCAAAATGATAATTAAAATGATCTCAATAACACTTAAATCATTTTGATCCTCATCAGATGGCATCCCAGTTATTGATGGCCACTGATAGCCACCATCCGTATAAGGATGTTCAAGGTTAGCGCATGCTAAAACGATTCTATAATACGTAAAAGCATCACAGGTAATCTTCACAAAATAATGCATTTCCTTCATAATATCACGGTCCGTACGCACCCATTTCCACAGTCCTTCTCCATGCTCTCTTTCTCTCTCGCTCTCTCCTGTCTCTATCCCTTCTCCCCCTCTCTCTCTACCTGGTCCCTCTCTCCCTCATTCTCTTACACCCTCTCTCATCTGTCTTTCTCTATCTCCCTCACTACACCCCCCCCTCTCTCTCTCGGAGGGGGGAGCAGAGCGGTGGTATCGACTAACCATCAAATCTCCTATCTGCGCGGTGGGCCATTTCTCCCTGTCTCAGCAGTCCACACCTCCTCCATTATAGGCCATAATCTCATCTACACAGGCAAATGACCCTCAGAGAGAGGGAAGGGGTAGAGAGAGACAGGGAGAGAAAGAGATATACCCTTTTAGGATTAAAAGAGGAGTGGATTAAAAACAGGAGGGAATTCTTAAGAACATCAAATAAATATCATCCAACTTCTTGTTGCTTTTCTCCATCCGTCTCATTCTCACCTCAACCTGCCTTTCTATCTCCCTCTGCTCTGCTCTCTCTGAGCTTGCTAACCTCCACTCCCCCTTCCACTGACCCATGACAGTGATGTCTACTTCCCGTGTTGTCTCCGTGTACTTCCCGTGTTGTCTCTGTGTACTTCCCGTGTTGTCTCCGTGTACTTCCCGTGTTGTCTCCGTGTACTTCCCGTGTTGTCTCCGTGTACTTCCCGTGTTGTCTCCGTGTACTTCCCGTGTTGTCTCCGTGTACTTCCCGTGTTGTCTCCGTGTACTTCCCGTGTTGTCTCCGTGTACTTCCCGTGTTGTCTCCGTGTACTTCCCTCCGTGTATTCCCGTTGTCTCCTTCCCGTGTTGTACTTCCCGTGTTGTCTCCGTGTACTTCCCGTGTTGTCTCCTTCCCGTGTTGTACTTCCCTCCGTGTTGTCTCCGTGTACTTCCAGTGTTGTCTCCGTGTACTTCCCTCCGTGTTGTCTCCGTACTTCCAGTGTTGTCTCCGTGTACTTCCCGTGTTGTCTCTGTGTTTCCTGTCTCTGTGTACTTCCCGTGTTGTCTCCGTGTACTTCTCGTGTTGTCTCCGTGTTGTACTTCCCGTGTTGTCTCTGTGTACTTCCCGTGTTGTCTCTGTGTACTTCCCGTGTTGTCTCCGTGTACTTCTCGTGTTGTCTCCATGTACTTCCCGTGTTGTCTCCGTGTACTTCCTGTGTTGTCTCTGTGTACTTCCTGTGTTGTCTCCGTATACTTCCTGTGTTGTCTCCGTGTACTTCCTGTGTTGTCTCCATGTACTTCCTGTGTTGTCTCCATGTACTTCCTGTGTTGTCTCTTTATGTCTCCCACCTTGGATCTCTACTGACCCTCAACATCTCCTGCCAACAGTTATGGTTGTCGTTGGTTACACTATTGACTGCTAAATCTTACAGGACCGTTATCAGAGAGAGAGATGGAGAGAGAGGGAAAGAGAGTGAGTGTGCGCAAGAGAGAGAGAAAGGAGATGAGGGAAAGAGAGACGAAGGAGTGAGTGAGAAAGAAAGTATGACAACATAACCAACAAAAATGGGTCACAACTCCTGCAGTTCTGTCGCACGCTGTGTATGTACATATTCAATGGTAGGCTTCGAGGGTGGTAGGTATAGCTAATTTCTTGGCAATAGTACTGTAGACTACTTTATCACTGACCTCAACCCGGAGTCTCTCAGAGCGTTCAGTCAGCCCACTGACACCCCTATCAGATCATGAGGCATCAAAGCCAAAGGAACTAAATAATATTAACAAATGCTATAGATGGAAGGAATGTAGTGTGGAAACCTACCAAAAAACAATTAAGCAACACCAATATTCAATCCCTTTTTAGACAACTTCCTGGACAAAACTTTCCACTGTAATAGTGAAGGTGTAAACTTGGCAGTAGAAAATCTTAACAGTATATTTGACCTCTCAGCTTCCCTCTTAAATCAAAAAAATTCAAACAGAAAACCGAAGAAAATGAACAACAATGACAAATAGTTTGGTGAAGAATGCAAAAATCGACAAGAAATTGAGAAACCTATCCAACCAGAAAACCTAAGCCTACGCCTTCACTATTATTTTTTTTAAATATATTGTATTGATTTAACTAGGACAAGTCAGTTAAGAACAAATTCTTAATTTCAATGACAGCCTAGGAACAATGGGTTAAATCCCTGTTCAGGGGCAGAACGACAGATTTGTACCTTGTCAGCTCGGGGATGTGAACTTGCAACCTTCCGGTTACTATTCCAACGCTCTAACCACTAGACTACCCTGCTGCTCCACACTGTAGTGAATCACTAAAACAATACAGAAATACACTATGGAAAGAGAAGGAACAGCATGTCAGAAATCGTCTGAATGTAATTTAAGAATGCATAGACTAACCACTTCTGGGACAATTGGAAAACAATAAACAAACAACAACACGAAGAGTTATCTATCCAAAGTGGAGATGTATGGGTAAACTACTTCTCCAATCTTTTTGGCCCTATAACAAACAACAACACGAAGAGTTATCTATCCAAAGTGGAGATGTATGGGTAAACTACTTCTCCAATCTTTTTGGCCCTATAACAAACAACAACAAGAAGAGTTCTCTATCCAAAGTGGAGATGTATGGGTAAACTACTTCTCCAATCTTTTTGGCCCTATAACAAACAACAACACGAAGAGTTATCTATCCAAAGTGGAGATGTATGGGTAAACTACTTCTCCAATCTTTTTATCTATCCAAAGGCCCTATAACAAACAACAACACGAAGAGTTATCTATCCAAAGTGGAGATGTATGGGTAAACTACTTCTCCAATCTTTTTGGCCCTATAACAAACAACAACACGAAGAGTTATCTATCCAAAGTGGAGATGTATGGGTAAACTACTTCTCCAATCTTTTTGGCCCTATAACAAACAACAACACGAAGAGTTATCTATCCAAAGTGGAGATGTATGGGTAAACTACTTCTCCAATCTTTTGGCCCTATAAAAGTGGAGATGTATGGGTAAACTACTTCTCCAAACAAACAACAACAACACGAGAGTTATCTATCCAAAGTGGAGATGTATGGGTAAACTACTTCTCCAATCTTTTTGGCCCTATAACAAACAACAACACAAAGAGTTATCTATCCAAAGTGGAGATGTATGGGTAAACTACTTCTCCAATCTTTTGGCCCTATAACAAACAACAACACGAAGAGTTATCTATCCAAAGTGGAGATGTATGGGTAAACTACTTCTCAATCTTTTTCTATAACAAACAACAACACGCCCTATAACAAACAACAACACGAAGAGTTATCTATCCAAAGTGGAGATGTATGGGTAAACTACTTCTCCAATCTTTTTGGCCCTATAACAAACAACAACACAAAGAGTTATCTATCCAAAGTGGAGATGTATGGGTAAACTACTTCTCCAATCTTTTTGGCCCTATAACAAACAACAACACAAAGAGTTATCTATCCAAAGTGGAGATGTATGGGTAAACTACTTCTCCAATCTTTTTGGCCCTATAACAAACAACAACACGAAGAGTTATCTATCCAAAGTGGAGATGTATGGGTAAACTACTTCTCCAATCTTTTTGGCTCTATAACAAACAACAACACGAAGAGTTATCTATCCAAAGTGGAGATGTATGGGTAAACTACTTCTCCAATCTTTTTGGCCCTATAACAAACAACAACACGAAGAGTTATCTATCCAAAGTGGAGATGTATGGGTAAACTACTTCTCCAATCTTTTTGGCTCTATAACAAACAACAACACGAAGAGTTATCTATCCAAAGTGGAGATGTATGGGTAAACTACTTCTCCAATCTTTTTGGCCCTATAACAAACAACAACAAGAAGAGTTATCTATCCAAAGTGGAGATGTATGGGTAAACTACTTCTCCAATCTTTTTGGCCCTATAACAAACAACAACACGAAGAGTTATCTATCCAAAGTGGAGATGTATGGGTAAACTACTTCTCCAATCTTTTGGCCCTATAACAAACAACAACACGAAGAGTTATCTATCCAAAGTGGAGATGTATGGGTAAACTACTTCTCCAATCTTTTTGGCCCTATAACAAACAACAACACGAAGAGTTATCTATCCAAAGTGGAGATGTATGGGTAAACCACTTCTACAATCTTTTTGGCTCTATAACAAAGAACAAACAGCAAAAAAACATATACATGATCAAATACAAATCTTCAAATCAACTATTAAAGACTATCATATTCTCAAATTACATTGAATGAACTTCAGGACAAAATACAAACCTTCCAACCCATAAAGGCCTGTGGTGTTGATGGTATCCTTAATGAAATGATACAGACAACAAATTACAATTGGCTATACTTAAACATCATCCTTAGCTCTGGCATATTCCCCAATATTTGGAACCAAGGACTGATCCACTCAATCCACAAAAGTGGAGACAAATTTGACCCCAATAACTACCGTGGGATATGCGTCAACAGCAACTTTGGGAAAATCCTCTGCATTATCATTAACAGCAGAATTGTTCATTTCCTCATTGAAAACAATGTACCGAGCAAATGTCAAATTGGCTTTTTACAAAATGACTGTATTATAGCTAGTTAGAAGCTAATTCTGACCAACGTCTTTACACAGCTAAAGGAACTATAAGCTGTAGTGCGGGCTACTACCGCATTGACATTATGGTGGCTAGTAGCTAGCCATCCCCATAATGTCAATTGTTGGGGATTGCTAAAAGTGAAATGAATGAACTTGTGAAGATAACATATATAAATCATTTTGAGACCAGGGATTTTTAGGTATGTGCATGATCTTTTTTTGGCTTGCTTATTACCTATCTATATCTGGTTGGATCACTGAGTCTCGAATAATAGCCCAAACAAAACTTAAAAGGCTGGAAGCATCTTGCCAAATGTGCCTACCACTTATCAGAGCCACTCAGAACGGTCTCCAAAAGCGCTTTGGAGAAATGATGGAGGAGCCACAGCTTATTTCTGCTGCAATCGTTCTGCCAACGTTCAATATGTCTTGGACTGACAAAGCTGATGTCATCACAGCCGCTATGCTTTCTTTACTCCAAATGGTTTGAACCTCATTGTCCATATGATGATATCTTTTGGTCTTTGAGTCTTTTCTTTAATTGTTTTTTTTCTTATGGTTTTCATTATTTAAGTTGTGTTACAGGTGCTGGACCATAACCTTTGCATGTAATTATGTTTGGGTACAGCCAGACATGGACTCACCTCAACATTAGAGAATTTGTTACGTCTGAATGTATTTGAACAACTCAAATTCATGTCAGTATCTGAGAATAACAAGAGTGGAAGTCTGTTAGAGCTATTGCAATGCCAAACATATGATTGTGTTGCCAGCCACATACAACAGAGTTTGCTGAAACACTGAATAGTTGAATGTTGTGTTGTTTCCAATGTACAGGTTTGGCATACATGAAGAATCAGCTTGACACAATCACACAGGACAAGACTGAGCATCTAAGGCAGCATTCATCTGATGAAGAGGACTTCTTCTCATCACTGACAACCAAACGGTCAGAAAGTACAGGGGAGCTGGATGGGTATCTTGCTAGTCCATAGGACAATTTTTTGTTACCAGATTTTGTTTCTGTACATAAAGAAGTTGTCCCTCAAATTCAAGACAGGCCTGCCTGCATCTGTCGCCTGTGAGCGTCTTTTTTAGCTGTGCTGGACAGCTCTTCACTGCAAAGCGAGCCAGGATAGACTCAATTAACTTCAGCTCCTACTGAAACTGAATGGCAAATTCAGAGAGAAGTGAAGTGAGTTAAGTGTTCGATAGGTAGTTCCACAAAAAATATGCCTTTTGAACATTTGTATATCATTTGTATATCAGCTGTGCTGGATCTTATCTTGTTGGTTATTATCTGGTGTTTTATGAAACATTTAGCACACACACAGCTCTGAAGTGACAATGATACTGAAGAGTCTGCTTAGGAGACAAATACTCTCAACTGTTTGAATAAAAATAGAGTTTAAGTTACCTGTGATGAATGTTGAAAACAAAAACTGTAATTTCTATATGCAGGAAATCCTATTTTACACCACCCGAATTGACTACCAAAGTGCGAGTCATAATTCCCATGACACCTTCTAGCAAAATCTGAAAAGCGGTTCCTTCATTCATTTATTCCATAGGATAGTTTTAGATTCACTTAAAATAAGGTCTGTGTTTCGTGTAGACTTACACCACCTTGCCAATTTTATGACTGTGTAGATATGCATCGGACAAGGTAACTGATCAATATTGGCTAAATATAAGCGAAGATAAAAAATAAATTGTAGAGTGGATTTATGAAAATGGGTTGACAAATGTTACTTTATCCTAGTGAGATTTACACGAGTATCAAAACGCCGAGGCGGTTTAAGCACGAAACACAGACCTTATTTGAAGTAGATCAAGACATTCTCTATGGAAGACATGAACGGTAAAATAATGAAGAAACCCCTTTCAAATTCAGCCGCAAGTTATTACTGGAATTATAACGTGTCGACTATTTCTCTCTAAACCATATACCTTTGACTATTACGAGCCTGCTGCTGCCTGCCACCCCTCAATCAGACTGCTCTATCAAATATCAAATCATAGACTTAACTATAATAAACACACAGAAATACGAGCCTTGGGTCAAATTCGGAAACTATCACCTCGAAAACAAAACGTTTATTCCGTTCCGTATTTTATCTAACGGGTGGCATCCATGAGTCTAAATATTCCTGTTACATTGTACAACCTTCAACGTTATGTCATAATTACGTAAAATTCTGGCAAATTAGTTCGTAAAGAGCCAGGCGGCTCAAACTGTTGCATATACCCTAACTTCGTGTGCAATGAACGCTAGAGAAGTGACACAATTCCACCTGGTTAATATTGCCTGCTAACCTGGATTTATTTTAGCTAAATATGCAGGTTTAAAAATATATACTTGTGTGTATTGATTTTAAGAAAGGAATTGATGTTTATGGTTAAGTACACATTAGAGCAACGACAGTCGTTGATTGATTTGTTTTTTATAAGAGAAGTTTAATACTAGCTAGCAACTTACCTTGGCTTACTGCATTCGTGTAACAGGCAGGCTCCTCGTGGAGTGCAATGTAATCAGGGGGTTAGAGTGTTGGAGTAGTTAACTGTAAGGTTGCAAGATTGGATCCCCCGAGCTGACAAGGTGAAAATCTGTCTTTCTGCCCCTGAACGAGGCAGTTAACCCACCGTTCCTAGGCCGTCATTGAAAATAAGAATGTGTTCTTAATTGACTTGCCTAATTGATAAAAAAATGTAAATAAAGGTGTGTAAAACATATATATTTTTTAAATCGGCTCCCAAAAATACTGATTTCCGATTGTTATGAAAACTTGAAATCGGCCCTAATTAATCGGTCGACCTCTATAGTCTGTAAGTTGTTAGTGTCTTAACGACCGTTCTGAGAGTGCAATGTTGATACTGTTCATTTTTGTTTATTTCACTTTGCCAAAGCAAGTGAGGTAGATAATAAACAATGTTAACATGTGTTTCCCATGCCAATAAAGCCCTTAAATTGAATTGAAATTGAATTGAGAGAGAAGGAAAGAGAGCGAGTGAGAGAGAAAGGGGGAGGTGAGAGAGGGAGAGCCTCAGACAGAGAGATATTGTAGAAAGAGGGAGAAAGTCCCCAGCCCAGAGAGGCTGAGTGCTGTAGGATAGGGTCCATGTCGGCAGAGGAACTGTCTGTTGGCAGCCATAACTCCTGGCAAACGAGCCTTTTGATCCCTCGCCTCCTACGCCCTTTATGGGTGCTTGGGGAGACAATGGGGCGATGCAGACCCACTCCTCACCCCTCCTTCGCACGCATACACACACACACACACAGCTGGATCATAGTGGCATGGGAGTCCCCATAAAGCCAAGGTTAATACTTATTTCTGTCCATCCATCACCGTGGAACAGAGAGGGAGGGGGGATCACTCTGTTCACTTACTGCAATAATAGACCACTCTCAGCCGTGTGTGTGTGTGTGTGTGTGTGTGTGTGTGTGTGTGTGTGTGTGTGTGTGTGTGTGTGTGTGTGTGTGTGTGTGTGTGTGTGTGTGTGTGTGTGTGTGTGTGTAACAGTGTGAAAAGGCCAAATATTGCATATTTTCTGATAGTTTCCAAACGAGGGGCGATCTGTCTTTCACTCAACGAGAAGTCATTAGTCAAACAGAGAGGTCAGTAGCCATGGTGACAATGACATGGTCAGAGATATTTGATTTGACAGAGATGACTGACCGGTGTGTGTGTGTGCGTGCATTTGAGAACAAATTCTGATCCTGTCAGAATCACATTGCCATCCATATTCAGATGAGTTCTGTCTCATGGACACAACCTCATGTATTCGACTATGATTACTACAAGTTTAGATTGATAACTAAGTCTAGCCAGCTATCTAAAATATTTTAGTTGACATGGGCTAAATGAGTGACTGACATAACAAAATAAAAAACTGCTGATGCACAACCCAATTGCTAAATTCCACCTATTCTAAAATTGTCACGCCCTGACCGTAGAGAGCTTTTTATGTCTTTATTTTGGTTTGGTCAGGGTGTGATTTGGGTGGGCATTCTATGTTCTTTTTCTATGTTTTGTATTTCTTTGTTTTGGCCGGGTATGGTTCTCAATCAGGGACAGCTGTCCATCGTTGTCTCTGATTGGGAACCATACTTAGGTAGCTTTTTCCCACATGGGTTTTGTGGGTAGTTGTTTTCTGTTTAGTGTTTGCACCTTTCGGGACTGTTTCGGTTTAATTTATTCTCTTGTTATTTTGCATTAGTGTTCAGTTCAATAAACAAACATGAACACTTACCACGCTGCGCTTTGGTCCGACTACTCTTCCTCATCCGACGACGAAAGTCGTTACAAACATAACAGTACGTTGAGACCCCGACTGAGTTCCAAAAAAGAAATACAGAAATACACAAAACATTTATTGATCCATCGGCCTACAAAAAGGGGGCCGCCAGTTGGTTTAGATACATGCATCATGAAACCTTTAAAACACAACATTTATTTTACTTAGTGAAAATCAGTTTTTTGGACCCAACTTGCTTACCGCTTTTTCATGTGGTTTCTTCCTTCAGACTCCATGAAATGATGACTTCTTCCTAAATATTTGGTCAAATTATAACTTTTTTTATATGGTGGCCCAACTTACCTCTTTGGCTCAATTTACCCCACTCACCTATGTAACAGCCCACACACATTAAATATACACATTATATGAAATGGCTTCGTCCTTATTTCGCCACTACATATCTGGAATGTTTGATCGTTTCTCCTCTTAGAGATGTTCCATATTGAAGAGCAGGAGAGGAGAGTGAGTGGTGTATCAATGGTTATAAATCCATTTGAATTCACTTTTTGACAGAACCGCTTTTGAGTTGAAAAAAACTTTCCGTACATATTTTCCCATTGTAGAAGTGCAGAGAAAGAGACTTTTTGGACCTGAATGCCAAAACATTCAAGACATAAAGGTGCTCAAAGTTGACCCATTTTACATACCCCACCATGCCATGAGACATCCATGTCTTCATCAATGAAAAAGATAAACAGCTAAGATTGATATCATTTCAAAGCTTCAAACTACTTTATTATTTATGTTGAAAATTTTATAGATTAAAATATATATCTTTTTAATAAAAATTATGTTACTTTTTAACCTTTAACTTCAATTATCTAAAAATGCCTCAACTCCAAAAAAAAAATATTCCATATTCACATATGTTGTAGCTTAGACCCTATTTTACATCATATAAGGTAGGGATTTCGCTACAAAACCTCAATAACAACTGCTAAACACGTGTATGTGACCAATATATTTTGATTTGAATTTGGATGGGTAGCTCATGATGATTTCCGGGTTTTTTTTGTCCCCCACCCCCATCAAAGTTGCTGATCCCTGATCGAAGATTTTTCGGGTTGTGCCCTCCATCGGTTGAGACACACCATGCTATTTAATGGGCTAGGTGTCCCGCTAGCGTTCCACTACGACAACATCCGGTGAAATTGCAGAGTGCGAAATTCAAAATACAAAAATAGTCATTTTAAACATTCACGAAAATACAAGTGTCATACATAATTCTTTAATCTTGGTTATCGAACTGCTTTGTCCGATTTACAATAGGCTTTACGGCTAAAGCATAGCATTTGATTGTCTGAGGACAGTGCCCCGCATACACCAGCATTAAAAACATTTTTCAAATGTTTATAGAAATAGCTATAAAATAAATCACTTACCTTTTGAAGATCTTCCTCTGTTTGCAATCCCAACGGTCCCAGCTACACAACAAATGGTTGTTTTGTTCGATAAAGTCCTTTTTTATCTCCCAAAAAAAGTCAGTTTAGTTGGCGCATTTGCTTCAGTAATCCACCCGTTCCACTCGTTCAACATGCAGACAAAGGAATCCCAAAAGTTACTGGTAAACTTCGTCCAAACAAGTCAAACAACGTTTCTAATCAACCCTCAAGTACCCTAATATGTAAATAAATGATGCAATTTAAGACGAAATGTAGTATGTTCAATACCGGAGATAAATAACGAAGTGCGCGCCCTCATTCATGCGCTCCACAAGACTAGAGTCCTAATGAGGGACACCTTTAAAAACTGCAACTACAAAAAACAAGCCTGAAACCTTTTATGAAGACTGTTGACATCCAGTGGAAGCCATAGTACTGCAATCTGGGCGCTTTTTGGTTGGAAATCCAATGTACTAAGATGGTAATTTTAATTTAAACTTTCAAATGGTAACACAAAGATGGACTTCAATGGGAATATCAAATCAAACTTTATTTGCCAGATGCGCTGAATACAATAAGTGTAGACTTTACCGTAAAATGCTTACTTACAAGCCCTTAACCAACAGTGCAATTCAAGAAGAAGACAATATTTACCAAGTAGGCTAAAATAATCTGTATATGTAGGTGGGGGTGACATGACTATGCATAGGTAACAAACAAACTGAGAGTAGCAGCAGTGTACAAGGGGCTTGGGGGTAGAAGCTGTTGATTGAGTCTATTGGTCCTAGACTTGGTGTTCCGGTTCCCGCTTGCCGTGCAGAAGCGGAGAAAACAGTCTATAACTTGGGTGACTGGAGTCTCTGACAATTTTATTGGCTTTCCTATGACACCGCCTATTGTATAGGTCCTGGATGCCAGGAAGCTTGGCCCCAGTGATCAGCTCCTTTATGTCGTGCCCTCTTCACGATTGTCTTGGTATGCTTGGGCAATGATAGTTTGTTGGTGATGTGGACACCAAGGAACGTGAAACTCTCGACCCGCTCCACTACAACCCCGTCAATGTTAAATTGGGGCCTGTTCGGCCCGCCTTTTCCTGTAGTCCACGATCAGCTCCTTTGTCTTGCTCACATTGAGGTAGAGGTTGTTGTCCTGGCACCACACTGCCAGGTCTCTGACCTCCTCCCTATAGGCCATCTCATCGTTGTCGGTGACACTGTTGTGTCGTCAGCAAACTTAATGATGGTGTTGGAGTCGTGTTTGGCCACACAGTCGTGGGTGAACAGGGGAATACAGGAGGGGACTAAGTACACACCCCTGAGGGGCCACAGTGCTAAGGATCAGCGTGGCAGACGTGTTGTTGCCTACTCTTACCACCTGGGGTGGCCCATCAGAAAGTCCAGGATCCAGTTGCAGTGGGAGGTCTTTAGCCCCAGAGTCCTTACCGTAGTGATAAGTTTTGTGGACACTATGGTGTTCAACACTGAGCTGTAGTCGATGAACAGCATTCTCACATAGGTGTTGCTTTTGTCCAGGTGAGGAAGGGCAGTGTGGAGTGTGTCGTAGCAGAATCAGAATTAGTTAGGTAACATTGATAAATAAGACGTTTTATCTACTTTCATAAATATGCTTATGTGGGAAAAAACACTTGGGGCCCAGAGAGGGGAGAGGTCAGGATTGTCTTCATATGTGCGGGTATCTGTTAAACCATGTGAAGGGCTCCACTATGTCTGTACTCCAGTCATTCCCTCATTTTCCCATTGGGGGGAGGAGTATGGCAGTGTCTGGAACGATTGTATGTCCCCTCTGATGTTGAAACTTGTCTTTCATATTATATGACCTAGAGGCTCACTCCTCTCAGGGAGCTTGTCCAGGGGTGGGTTGTATTTGAGATGGGAGTATCTAGAATTGACAATTGATATATGCCATTGGATGAGGTAATGTTTTGGTAATAGGAAGTACCAAGAAAGAGAAGTAGAACCTTGTCTTAGAGAGCAAACTGAATGATAATTTATAGCTAATGCTATCTGGCTATGGGATACTCCTCTCTCAAGTAAAAGTATTTCTTTGTGAACAGTTCCTAAGATCTGTGGTTTGTCATGTCGATTAGGGGGTGGATCTTTGCTATAAAATATCTCAGTTGCCATTATGTTGAGACTCAGAATTAATTTATAGACACTGAATTGATCTGAGAGTCAAAGGGCTATGGTGAAGCGCATATTACTAAAATATGAAGTTTAAAGTATAACTGACTTGTGTGTAGTTTGTAAACTCTCCTTTCACTTAGTAATACAGGACATTACCACGACAAGTGCGATTGAGATTGCGTCATCTGTGGATTTGTAGGGGAGGTATGCGAATTGGAGAGGGTCTAGGGTTTCCGGGAGGATGCTGTTGATGTGAGCCATGACCAGCCTTTCAAAGCACTTCATGGCTACCGATGTGAGTGCCACGGGGCAGTAATCATTTAGGCAGGTTACCTTCTCTTCCTTGGGCACAGGGACTATGGTGGTCTGCTTGAAACATGTCGATATATCAGACTCGGTCAGGGAGAGTTTGAAAATGTCAGTGAAGACACTTGACAGTTGGTTCGTGCATGCTTTGAGTACACGGCCTGGTGAATGCTTTGTGAATGTTGACCTGTTTAAAGGTTTTGTTCACATCAGCTACCGAGAGCTTTATCACACAGTAATCCAGAACAGCTGGTGCTCTCGTGCATGCTTCAGAGTTGCTTGCCTCAAAGCCAGCATAAAAGGCATTTAGCTCATCTGGTAGGCTCGCGTCACTGGGCAGCTCGCGTCTGGGTTTCCCTTTGTAGTCCATAATAGTTTTCAAGCCCTGCCAAATCCGACGAGAGTCAGAGCCGGTGTAGTAGATTTCAATCTTAATCCTGTATTGACGCTTTGCTTGTTTGATGGTTCGTCTGAGGGCATAGCGGGATTTCTTATAAGCGTCCGGATTAGTGTCCCGCTCCTTGAAAATGGCAGCTCTAAACTTTAGCTCGATGCAGATGTTGCCAGTAATCCATGTACGTACAGTCACTGTGAAGACGACGTCATCAATGCACTTATTGATGAAGCTGATGACTGAGGTGGTGTATTCCTCAATGCCATTGGATGAATCCTGGGACATATACCAGTCCTATAGTGTAGCATCTGCATCATCTGACCACTTCCGTATTTAGCGAGTCACTGGTACTTCCTGCTTTAGTTTTTGCTTGTAAGCAGGAATCAGGAGGATAGAATTGTGAGCAGATTTGATAAATGGAGGGCAGGGGAGAGCTTTGTATGCATCTCTGTCTGTGGAGTAAAGGTGATCTAGGATTTATTTTCCCCTGGTTGCACATGTGACATGCTGGTAAAAGTTTGTAAAACTGATTTAAGTTTAACTGCATTAAAGTCCCCGGCCACTAGGAGTGCCACTTCTGGGTGAGCATTTTCTTCTTTGCTTATGGCCCTATAGCGTTGGTTGAGAGCAGTCTTTGTGCCAGCTTCGCTTTGGGGTGGATAATAGACGGCTTTGAATAATACAGATGAGAACTCTCTTGGTAGATAGTGTGGTCGACAGCTTATCATAAGGTCCTCTACCTTAGACGAGCAATAACTCGAGACTTCTTTAATATTAGACATCGTGCACCAGCTGTTATTGACAAATAGATACACACCACCCACCCTTCGTCGTACCAGAGGTAGCGTCTCTCTTCTGCCGGTGCATGGAAAAATCACACCAGCTTTATATTGTCAGTTTCTTCGTTCAGCCACGTCTTGGTGACGTTACAGTTTTTAATGTCACGTTGGTAGGATAATCTTAATAGTAGGTCATCAATTTTATTTTCTAACGATTGCACATTAGCAAGATTGGATTGGAAGGCATTGGGAGTTTACTCGCTCGCCTACGGATTCTCAGAAGGATCCCCGATCTGCGTCTCCTTTTCCGGCGTTTTTTCTTCACGCAAAAGGCGTGGATATGGGCCTGTTTCTGTGAAAGCAGGAAATCCTTCTCGTCGGACTCGTTAAAGGAAAAAGTTTCTTCCAGTCCGCTGTGAGTAATCATTTTTCTGATGACCAGAAGTTATTTTCGGTTATAAGAGACGGTAGCAGCAACATTATGTACACAATACGTTTGAAATTAAGTTACACAAAACACATTAAAAAAATCTAATTGCACAATTGGTTGGGAGAAACGTCAGCCATGTTCTTTTGCGCCATCTTTTGTTGTTTTCAATTATACTGCCAAGCATCTGTCGTGTCTTTGGCTATGCCGGATTAAGTGATATGACATGCTATTCTATAAAATCATTTCTCTGTAATTAATATTACCTGATTAAGCTAATCAGGTAGATAATTAACTAGAAAGTCGGGGCACCACTAAATTATGTTTATAGAGTTGTTATCTTACGAATAAACTCTTAAAGACCTAGTAATCTTTTACATCAGTAGCAGTCAATATTTAATCAAGTCTCATCTGAAAGTTGTAAATTCTTGGTTGGCTCTTCACGAACCCTGGCTAACAAGTTGAATCAGCAATACATTTGGTTTAATTTTTTATTTACTAAATACCTAAATAATCACACAGAATTACCTCTACACAGAATTACCTCTACACAGAATTACATCTACACAGAATTACCTCTACACAGAATTACATCTACACAGAATTGCATCTACACAGAATTACCTCTACACAGAATTACCTCTACACAGAATTACCTCTACACAGAATTACCTCTACACAGAATTGATGATACGTTGATTACAAATTTTGTCATAAAAAAACTTCCCTGGTGGACAGAGCCACAAAGGAAAGGGGGTTGGGTTTGAATGAAAGAGCGGGAAGACTGAGGAACAAAGGGAGAAGCTAGGTCTCTATCGGGCCGTAGGCAGCTACTCTATCGTAAATACAGAATCTTATGCATTCTAAATAACCTCCCATTTGGAAAAGGAAAATGCAATAAATATTTACTTTGAGCTGCGCTTCGATCGGTTGGTCGTAGATGGGAGGACGGGTTGTCCAGCATGGATTACTGGTCCTCTGAAGACTGTCTAGTGGTGAACTGGAGCGTGGTAGAATGGATACTCTGTCCGTCCTCTCCTAGCCCAAGTTTAGTAGGCGGAGGGGGTAGCACTTATTTAGTGAATAAGAGTTCAAAGTTCATACCAAGTTGCTATACTTTAAGCTCGTGCTACATTCTGGCTGGTATAGTCGAAATTCATCCTTTCGGCATGTCGGTCGTCACCTTCACATTGAAATTTGATGCCAATTTTGTTAGGTTCTTGCTGATGTTGGCTTAATTCTGTAGGTGGTCTTTGTCCTTTCAACGTGGGTACTGCCAGTCCGCACATCCTTGGAACAGAAAGTTACATTTTCGTCAAGGGGCTTATATTGGATTGGGAGAGAGGGCCGTGTTTCATAGTTTACAACCACTGTCTGTTCACATGGGCGGGGCCACTGAGTTGGCAGAGTTTACAACCACTGTCTGTTCACATGGGCGGGGCCACTGAGTTGGCAGAGTTTACAACCACTGTCTGTTCACATGGGCGGGGCCACTGAGTTGGCAGAGTTTACTCTATGACAAAACGTTCTCTCATTAAAAAGCTAAATAAATGTAATCTTTTCACAAATAGTTTCATATTTAAACATTTAAATTGCACAACAATTCCATGTGAATGTGATAACTATAATGTGTAGACTTTCCAAGATACAGTTTATGTCATCCTATCATTAGTAATAATGTCTCAGAGGACAACTGATCTGACATCATATTCTTTAAAACCTCTTGAAGCAAGGGGGCAGTATTTTGATGTTTGGATAAAAAACGTTCCCAAAGTAAACTGCCATTTCTCAGGCCCAGAAGCTAGAATGTGCATATAATTGGCAGATTGCACTCCTTCCGTGGCCTCCAACTGCTCTTAAACGCTAGTAAAACCAAATGCAAGCTTTTCAACCGTTTTCTGCCTGCACCCGCACGCCCGACTAGCATCCCCACCCTGGATGGTTCCGACCTAGTATATGTGGACATCTATAAGTACCAAGGTGTCTGGCTAGACTGTAAACTCTCCTTCCAGACTCATATCAAACATCTCCAATCTAAAATCAAATCTAGAGTCGGCTTTCTATTCCGCAACAAAGCCTCCTTCACTCACGCCGCCAAACTTACCCTAGTAAAACTCACTATCCTACCGATCCCTGACTTGGGCGATGTCATCTCCAAAATAGCTTCCAATACTCTACTCAGCAAACTGGATGCAGTTTATCACAATGCCATCCGTTTTGTTACTAAAGCACCTTATACCACCCACCACTGCGACCTGTATGCTCTAGTCGGCTGGCCCTCGCTACATATTCGTCGCCAGACCCACTGGCTCCAGGTCATCTACAAGTCTATCAAACAAGCTAAGCGTCAGTATAGAGACAAAGTAGAATCTCAATTCAACGGCTCAGACACAGGAGGTATGTGGCAGGGTCTACAGTCAATCATGGACTACAAGAAGAAAACCAGCCCAGTCACGGACCAGGATATCTTGCTCCCAGGCAGACTAAATAACTTTTTTGCCCGCTTTGAGGACAATACAGTGCCACTGACACGGCCTGCAACGGAAAAATGCGGACTCTCTTTCACTGCAGCCGAGGTGAGACAGACATTTAAACGTGTTAACCCTCGCAAGGCTGCAGGCCCAGACGGCATCCCCAGCCGCGCCCTCAGAGCATGCGCAGACCAGCTGGCCGGTGTGTTTACGGACATATTCAATCAATCCCTATACCAGTCTGCTGTTCCCAC
The DNA here is from genome assembly GCF_023373465.1 of Oncorhynchus keta. Lineage (NCBI taxonomy): Eukaryota > Metazoa > Chordata > Actinopteri > Salmoniformes > Salmonidae > Oncorhynchus > Oncorhynchus keta. The sequence goes on from NC_068421.1 coordinate 79,527,286, forward strand.
ATGCTTCAAGAGGGCCACCATTGTTCCTGTTCCCAAGAAAGCTAAGGTAACTGAGCTAAACGACTACCACTCACTTCCGTCATCATGAAGTGCTTTGAGAGACTAGTCAAGGACCATATCACCTCCACCCTACCTGACACCCTAGATCCGCTGCAATTTGCTTTCCGTCCAAATAGGTCCACAGACGATGCAATCTCAACCACACTGCACACTGCCCTAACCCATCTGGACAAGAGGAATACCTATGTGAGAATGCTGTTCATCGACTACAGCTCGGCATTCAACACCATAGTACCCTCCAAGCTCGTCATCAAGCTCGAGACCCTGGGTCTCGACCCCGCCCTGTGCAACTGGGTACTGGACTTCCTGACGGGCCGCCCCCAGGTGGTGAGGGTAGGCAACAACATCTCCACCCCGCTGATCCTCAACACTGGGGCCCCACAAGGGTGCGTTCTGAGCCCTCTTCTGTACTCCCTGTTCACCCACGACTGCGTGGCCACGCACGCCTCCAACTCAATCATCAAGTTTGCGGACGACACAACAGTGGTAGGCTTGGTTACCAACAACGACGAGACGGCCTACAGGGAGGAGGTGAGGGCCCTCAGAGTGTGGTGTCAGGAAAATAACCTCACACTCAACGTCAACAAAACTAAGGAGATGGTTGTGGACTTCAGGGAACAGCAGAGGGAACACCCCCCTATCCACCTCAATGGAACAGTAGTGGAGAGGGTAGTAAGTTTTAAGTTCGTCGGCATACACATCACAGACAAACTGAATTGGTCCACTCACACAGACAGCATCGTGAAGAAGGCGCAGCAGCACCTCTTCAACCTCAGGAGGCTGAAGAAATTCGGCTTGTCACCAAAAGCACTCACAAACTTCTACAGATGCACAATCGAGAGCATCCTGGCGGGCTGTATCACCGCCTGGTACGGCAACTTCTCCGCCCATAACCGTAAGGCTCTCCAGAGGGTAGTGAGGTCTGCACAACGCATCACCGGGGGCAAACTACCTGCCCTCCAGGACACCTACACCACCCGATGTTACAGGAAGGCCATAAAGATCATCAAGGACAACAACCACCCGAGCCACTGCCTATTCACCCCGCTATCATCCAGAAGGCGAGGTCAGTACAGGTGCATCAAAGCTGGGACCGAGAGACTGAAAAACAGCTTCTATTTCAAGGCCATCAGACTGTTAAATAGCCACCACTAACATTGAGTGGCTGCTGCCAACACACTGACACTGACTCAACTCCAGCCACTTTAATAATGGGAATTGATGGGAAATGATGTAAAATACATCACTTGCCACTTCAAACAATGCCATCTAATATAATGTTACATACCCTACATTATTCATCTCATATGCATACGTATATACTATACTCTATATCATCTACTGCATCCTTATCTAATACATGTATCACTAGCCACTTTAACTATGCCACTTTGTTTACATACTCATCTCATATGTATATACTGTACTCGATACCATCTACTGTATCTTGCCTATGCTGCTCTGTACCATCACTCATTCATATATCTTTATGTACATATTCTTTATCCCCTTACACTGTGTATAAGACAGTAGTTTTGGAATTGTTAGTTAGATTACTTGTTGGTTATTACTGCATTGTCGGAACTAGAAGCACAAGCATTTCGCTACACTCGCATTAACATCTGCTAACCATGTGTATGTGACAAATAAAATTTGATTTGATTTGAAGTCCATGCTAGGTAAAGCTCCGCCTTATCTCAGTTCACTGGTCACGATGGCAACACCCACCCGTAGCACGCGCTCCAGCAGGTGTATCTCACTGATCATCCCTAAAGCCAACACCTCATTTGGCCGCCTTTCGTTCCAGTTCTCTGCTGCCTGTGACTGGAACGAATTTCAAAAATCACTGAAGTTGGAGACTTTAATCTCCCTCACCAACTTCAAACATCTGCTATCTGAGCAGCTAACCTATCGCTGCAGCTGTGCATAGTCTATCGGTAAATTGCCCACCGAATTTTACCTACCTCATCCCCATACTGTTTATATTTATTTACTTTTCTCCTCTTTTGCACACCAATATCTCTATCTGTACATGATCATCTGATCATTTATCACTCCAGTTTTAATCTGCAAAATTGTAATTATTTGCCTACCTCCTCATGCCTTTTGCACACAATGTATATAGAGTCTCTTTTTGCTTTTCTTTTTCTACTGTGTTATTGACTTGTTAATTGTTTACTCCATGTTGTCTGTTCACACTGCTATGCTTTATCTTGGCCAGGTCGCAGTTGTAAATGAGAACTTGTTCTCAACTAGCCTACCTGGTTAAATAAAGGTGAAATAAAAAATAAAATAAAATATTAGGATAGAAAAAACACTACATAAATTGGTCAAATGGGATCTGATCTGCCTCTAAGTTGCAACAATAGACAGTGCTTAAACTAATTGTCTTTTTCTTCTAAAGTTCTTCTATTGTCTCTTTCTTCACAAGTTTCCAAAACTGTCAAAATATTGTCTGAGTATAACTGGTATTGTAGGCGAAAACCTGAGGAAATTCCAACCAGTAAGTGCTGTTTTTCTAAAACTACTCTGTTCCATTGCAAGCTTATCGTCCATTTAAAGGGATATCAACAAGATTAATTTCCCCATGGCTTCCACAGGGTGTGAACAGTCTTTAGACATAAATTCTTTGGAATTTCCGTCTGCCTGTCGTGACCTGCACAAGCCTGTGGATTACTCAACAAAACGCGCCAACCAAATGAAGGTTTTTGGATATAAAAATAATCTTTATCGAATAAAACGAACATTTATTGTGTAACTGCAAGTCTCGTGAGTGCAAACATCCGAAGATCATCAAAGGTAAGCGATTCATTTTATTGCTTTTCTGACTTTTGTGACCAATGTACTTTGCTGCTAGCTGTTTGTAATGTTTTGTCTACTGAGAGCTATCCTCACATAAACGCTTGGTTTGCTTTCGCTGTGAAGCTTTTTTGAAATCTGACACGCCAGGTGGATTAACAACAAGCTAAGCTTTGTTTTGGTATATTGCACTTGTGATTTCATGAAAAATTTAATATTTTTAGTCATTTAATTTGAATTTGGCGCTCTGCAATTCAGCGGCTGTTGACGAAAATGATCCCGCTAAAGGGATCGGTGCGTTAAATACCAACACATATTTTCAGATGGTTGGATTACCGAAATATGGTTCCTTTCCCCACCATTTTGGTGTTATAAGACTCTCTCTATGTTAACAGAGGACTTTCCAAGAGTCACTCTGTAGAGTAGGGAGAAAAGGGGAAAGGTATTTATGGGGGTCAGAAACCTCCCCCCATCAGGCCAGCGTCATGACATCTCCATTGAAATCATAGAAAAATAGATAATAGAATAGACATGACAATTTAAGTTGACATTTGAAGGTGTGTTTACGTATTTTATTTTTAAGAAGTAAAAAAATTGTTTGACAACACAGTAAACTTTGAAATTCTATCAAATTCAGCTGTTTATCTTTTCCAGTGGTATGGTGGGCATGTAAAATTGATAAACTTTGAGCACCTTTATTTCCTGAATTATTTTGGCATTCAGGTCTAAAGAGTCACGTTCTGACCGTTTTTTCCATGGGCAAACATGTATGGAAACTTTTGTTTAAATCAAAAGTGATGCTCTCAAAAAGTGATTGAATTCAAAATATTTTACACAATAATGACTAGCTGAGTGTATTGCTGTATGGATGAATGTATCAATCTGGTAAAATTGTATTTTCTACCCAGTACCACCAGGTACTAGTGCATCAACGCTGGGACCCAGAGACTGAACAACAGCTTCTATCTCAAGGCCATCAGACTGTTAAACAGCCATCACTAACATAAAGCGGCTGCTGCCAACATACTGACTCAAATCTCTTGCCACTTTTAATACGTTTAAAAAGTGGATTTAATAAAGGTATCATTAGTCACTTTAAATAACGCCACTTTAATAATGTCTACATACCCTACATTACTCATCTCATATCTATGGACTGTACTCTATACCATCTATTGCATCTTGCCTATGCTGCACGGCCATCGCTCATCCATATATTTATATGTACGCATATATACTAATTCATCCCTTTACACTTGTGTCTATAAGGTAGTCGTTGTGAATTTGTTAGATTACGCCTTATCTCAGCTCACTGGTCACCATAGCAGGACCCACTTGTAGCACGCGCTCCAGCAGGTATATCTCACTGGTCATCCCCAAAGCCAATTCCTCCTTTGGTCGTCTTTCCTTCCAGTTCTCTGCTGCCAATGACTGGAACGAACCGCAAAAATCTCTGAAGCTGGAGACTCATATCTCCCTCACTAGCTTTAAGCACCAGCTGTCAGAGCCGCTCACAGATCACTGCACCTGTACATAGATGGGCTATCTACCTACCTCATCCCCATACAGTATTTATTTTGCTCCTTTGCACCCCAGTATCTCTACTTGCACATTCATCTACCATTCCAGTGTTTAATTGCTATATTGTAATTACTTCACCACCATGGCCCATTTATTGCCTTAACTCCCTTATCTCACCTCATTTGCACTCACTGTACATAGACTTGTTGTTTTCTTTTGTTCTGCTGTATTATTGACTATGTTTATTCCATGTGTAACTCTGTGTTGTTGTATGTGTCTAATTGCTATGCTTTATCTTGGCCAGGTCGGAGTTGTAAATGAGAACTTGTTCTCAACTAGCCTACCTGGTTAAATAAAGGTGAAATAAATCAATACAATATGTTACTGCACTGTTGGAACTAGAAGCACAAGCATTTTCTACACTCACATTAACATCTGCTGACCATGTGTATGTGACCAGTAACATCTGCTGACCATGTATATGTGACCAGTAACATCTGCTGACCATGTGTATGTGACCAATAACATCTGCTGACCATGTATATGTGACCAGTAACATCTGCGGACCATGTGTATGTGACCAGTAACATCTGCTGACCATGTGTATGTGACCAGTAACATCTGCTGACCATGTATATGTGACCAGTAACATCTGCGGACCATGTGTATGTGACCAGTAACATCTGCTAACCATGTGTATGTGACCAGTAACATCTGCTAACCATGTGTATGTGACCAGTAACATCTGCTAACCATGTGTATGTGACCAGTAACATCTGCTGACCATGTGTATGTGACCAGTAACATCTGCTGACCATGTATATGTGACCAGTAACATCTGCGGACCATGTGTATGTGACCAGTAACATCTGCTGACCATGTGTATGTGACCAGTAACATCTGCTGACCATGTGTATGTGACCAGTAACATCTGCTGACCATGTGTATGTGACCAGTAACATCTGCTGACCATGTGTATGTGACCAGTAACATCTGCTGACCATGTATATGTGACCAGTAACATCTGCTGACCATGTATATGTGACCAGTAACATCTGCTGACCATGTGTATGTGACCAGTAACATCTGCTGACCATGTGTATGTGACCAGTAACATCTGCTGACCATGTGTATGTGACCAGTAACATCTGCTGACCATGTATATGTGACCAGTAACATCTGACCAGTAACATCTGCTGACCATGTGTATGTGACCAGTAACATCTGCTGACCATGTGTATGTGACCAGTAACATCTGCTGACCATGTATATGTGACCAGTAACATCTGCTGACCATGTGTATGTGACCAGTAACATCTGCTGACCATGTATATGTGACCAGTAACATCTGCTGACCATGTGTATGTGACCAGTAACATCTGCTGACCATGTATATGTGACCAGTAACATCTGCTGACCATGTATGTATATGTGACCAGTAACATCTGCTGACCATGTGTATGTGACCAGTAACATCTGCTGACCATGTGTATGTGACCAGTAACATCTGCTGACCATGTGTATGTGACCAGTAACATCTGCTGACCATGTATATGTGACCAGTAACATCTGCTGACCATGTATGTATATGTGACCAGTAACATCTGCTGACCATGTATATGTGACCAGTAACATCTGCTGACCATGTGTATGTGACCAGTAACATCTGCTGACCATGTGTATGTGACCAGTAACATCTGCTGACCATGTGTATGTGACCAGTAACATCTGCTGACCATGTGTATGTGACCAGTAACATCTGCTGACCATGTATATGTGACCAGTAACATCTGCTGACCATGTGTATGTGACCAGTAACATCTGCTGACCATGTGTATGTGACCAGTAACATCTGCTGACCATGTATATGTGACCAGTAACATCTGCTGACCATGTGTATGTGACCAGTAACATCTGCTGACCATGTATATGTGACCAGTAACATCTGCTGACCATGTATATGTGACCAGTAACATCTGCTGACCATGTATATGTGACCAGTAACATCTGCTGACCATGTATGATATGTGACCAGTAACATCTGCTGACCATGTATATGTGACAAGTAACATCTGCTGACCATGTATGTATATGTGACCAGTAACATCTGCTGACCATGTATATGTGACCAGTAACATCTGCTGACCATGTGTATGTGACCAGTAACATCTGCTGACCATGTGTATGTGACCAGTAACATCTGCTAACCATGTGTATGTGACCAGTAACATCTGCTGACCATGTATATGTGACCAGTAACATCTGCTGACCATGTATATGTGACCAATACTTTTTGATTTGATAGAAAACCTATGTTGTCACATTTAGACAGACACTCTCCTCCCCTTCTACTCCTCCCTCTCTTGCCCCCAGCCAGTTTCAGCCAGTGATAGGGGAG
>NC_068421.1:79539063-79649063 GCF_023373465.1 Oncorhynchus keta
GGTTGAAGGGTTTTTATTTTGTCCTGTAACTCATTCAATGTAATTGGAGAATCCAGTGGGTTCTGGTAGTCTTTAATAGTTGATTCTAAGATCTGTATTTGATTATGTATATGTTTTTGCTCTTTGTTCTTTGTTATAGAACCAAAAGATTGGAGAAGTGGTTTACCCATACATCTCCATTTTGGATAGATAATTCTTCGTGTTGTTGTTTGTTTAGTGTTTTCTAATTTTCCCAGAAGTGGTTAGAGTCTATGGATTCTTCAATTGCATTGAGCTGATTTCTGACATGCTGTTCCTTCTTTTTCCGTAGTGTATTTCTGTATTGTTTTAGTGATTCACCATAGTGAAGGCGTAGACTCAGGTTTTCCGGGTCTCTATGTTTTTGGTTGGACAGGTTTCTCAATTTCTTTCTTAGATTTTTGCATTCTTCATCAAACCATTTGTCATTATTGTTAATTTTCTTCGGTTTTCTATTTGAGATTTTTAGATTTGATAGGGAAGCTGAGAGGTCAAATATACTGTTAAGATTTTCTACTGCCAGGTTTACACCTTCACTATTACAGTGGAACGTTTTACCCAGGAAATTGTCTAAAAGGGATTGAATTTGTTGTTGCCTAATTGTTTTTGGTAGGTTTCCAAACTGCATTCCTTCCATCTATAGCATTTCTTAATGTTACTCAGTTCCTTTGGCTTTGATGCCTCATGATTGAGTATTGCTCTGTTTAAGTAGACTGTGATTTTGCTGTGGTCTGATAGGGGTGTCAGTGGGCTGACTGTGAACGCTCTGAGAGATTCTGGGTTGAGGTCAGTGATAAAGTAGTCTACAGTACTACTGCCAAGAGATGAGCTATAGGTGTACCTACCATAGGAGTCCCCTCGAAGCCTACCGTTGACTATGTACATACCCAGCGTGCGACAGAGCTGCAGGAGTTGTGACCCGTTTTTGTTGGTTATGTTGTCATAGTTGTGCCTAGGGGGCATATGTGGGAGGGATGCTGTCACCTCCAGGCAGATGTTTGTCCCCCTGTGTGCTGAGGGTGTCAGGTTCTTGTCCGGTTCTGGCATTTAGGTCGCCACAGACTAGTACATGTCCCTGGGCCTGGAAATGATTGATTTCGCCCTCCAGGATGGAGAAGCTGTCTTCATTAAAATATGGGGATTCTAGTGGGGGGATATAGGTAGCACACAGGAGGACATTTTTCTCTGTTAGGATAATTTCCTTTTGAATTTCTAGCCAAATGTAAAATGTTCCTGTTTTGATTCATTTAATGGAGTGAGTTAGGTCTGCTCTATACCAAATTAGCATACCCCCTGAGTCCCTTCCCTGTTTCACACCTGGTAGTTTGGTGGATGGGACTACCAGCTCTCTGTAACCTAGAGGGCAACCAGTGGGCCTGTCTCCTCTATACCAGGTTTCTTGCAGGATGACAATGTCTGTGTTACCGATTTCTTTGGTGAAGTCCGGGTTTCTGCTCTTCAGGCCAAAGGCAGATGACCTCAGGCCTTGGATATTCCAGGATAATATAGTGAATGCTTTTTGTTCCATAGAGTGTCCAATGTTGTTGGTCGTGGTTTGGCCTCAGGCCAGTAAGTGTGAGCAGAGCCTGCTGAGCATCTGGTACATGCCATTGGCTTGGGCGAGTGTGAGAGTGGGGGTTGAGACTGTTTGCCCGCTCACTACCTGGGCGTATGTGTGGCTTCCATGTTGAGGCCCTCTTTGCGGGGGGTGGGGTGCATGGGGTGGGCAGGAGTGGCATAGGTCTGATCTGAGGGGGCCTAAATGGGGTGTGGGCATGGTTGACGTGGGGGGGTGTTGATTGGTTGGGGTGGGGGTGTGGATGTGTCTGGGTGTGCGGTGGTCTGGATGTAATTCCTCTTGGCGTGGGTCCTCTATGTGTAGGTCCAGGGGGGGGGTCCTGCAGGTCTGGGAGGGTGTCTCGCCGGTCTGGGTGGGGTGTCTATTGATCTGTTGCTCCTGTGTGAAGTGTTGGGGATACGTTTGAGAGCGATGTCCTTTAGAGTTCGGGCAAAGGTGGGCACTGCTGCCTTGTAGAGGTGGACCTGGTCATAGAGGCTGTTCAAGTCCAGGGTGGAGTGGTGGGCCAGGAAAACATTTGGTTTTGAGGCACAGTCACGGGAAATACTTGCATTTACCCGCTGTATTGTGGCAGGGTGGAAGTCTTTTCGTGGTAGCAGGGTGGAGATAACCACTTGTGCGTTGGGGAAAGTAGAAGAAGCCTTTTCAATCACTCCCTTCAGTGCTGTGGCCACTCTTTCTTGCTGTGCTCTCAGGTCGTTTGTGCCTGTGTGTATTATTATGTGGCTGGGTGAGCCTAGTTTGGCCTCAGACAGAAGGTCTAGGGCGCGCTGGGTGTTTGGACACCAGAGTTTAGACACACTGTGTTTGGGAAAAAGTTTTTTCTTCTATATATTTCCCATTTGAGTCCATAAGTAGTACAATCTGTGTCTTGTGTTTGTCCTCAGTGGGTGTGGGGGGGTTGTCAGAAGGGCTATCAGGCAGGCTGACAGGGGGGGTGCTCAGAGGGGGTGAGAACCGCTGGGCTTGGGGTTCTTCATTTGTCTGTTCTGCTGTGATGTCGACTCTATGGTCAGGGTCTGGTGTGGGCTGTTCTGCTGGCTTCTCTGTGGGGGTGGCCACCTCTCTAGTGGGTTGTTCTCTGTCGCACGCCGTCCCCCTCAACCTCTCCTCCATCCCCCTCACCCTCTCCTCCATCCCCCTCAACCTCTCCTCCACCCCCCTCAACCTCTCCTCCACCAGCAGTCTGACACTCTCCTCTAGTGCTCTGTTCTGCTCCCCTTTCTCCTGTTGTATTTGTCTCACCACTGTCCAAAGTGCAGATATGTCTCTGTCCACCTCCAGCTCTCTGGGTCTGGTTAAGGGGCTGTTGTTGTGCTGGACTGTTGTCTGGGTCTGTGCTGACTGAAGTGTAATCACCTGCTGTTCCAGCTCCACCTGCCTTATCTCCAGCTGGGTGAATTTGTCCTTCATTTCAATGAGGGAGTGGTAATCTGTGCTGGGAGGTTGACTCTCTGCTGGGGGTTGCTCGTCTGTGGGGTTACATAATGAAGAGGTCTGGTCTGACCCGCTCGGTGTGGGAGTATCTTTATCAAGGGAGAGCTTCTCCTGCTGGGCTAATTCTTTGATTAGGTGAAAGTCCAGCTGAAACTGTTTGTGATTACCCTGTGCCATTACTGTTCCGGACTTATAGATATTTATATTACTTGACTCAGAGTCCTCGTTATCAAGTATTCTGAGTTTCCACCCCTCGTTAATCCCCGCTCTCGTAACAAGGGGGTAGTGTGCTAATATAGCACTGTGCCATGCCAGGGGATGGTTTGTGTGGAAGATAAGGTTGCTGATGTTCCCATTTTTGTAATAGTCAGCAAAAAGTGTCTCTTGATTTTCCATAAGGAGCTTCATTTTGTAATCTTTTCTTGCCTTATTATTCTTTACATGCACAGGGTACTGTATTTTAATTACCTCTGAACAGCAGGAGGGAGCTTCTAAGGCCTCTCCATTTGGTTGGGGTAGACTGTGTGACTCTCCTGCCATTGTTGGGCTAATGGGCTTTGACACCTCTCACTTGACACGTCGGTGCTAGTTGAAGCTGTATCAAGCTTGGCAGAATTATGTTAGAATTCAGTACTTATAAAGTAATGTTGTGTATTTCTTCTATCTCTCTGTAGTGCTGTTTCTTGTATTATGGTCTCTTGTTTCTTTAGAGGTTTCACTTTGTTGTCCTTTTTCTTTTCCTTTTTCTTCTGTCCTTATTTTGTCTTCCTTTCTTCTGTTAACTAGATATTTCTTGTTGTTATTCTTTGTAAGCTAGCTAGCTTCTTCCAGGAGAGTCCCTAGCAACTGCTTAGCAACAAGTAAACAATTCAGCTAGCAATTCAGCTAGCTAAGATAACTGTACAATTTTATGAAAAATAGTTACTTTTTCAAAAGCCTGTCTTTTTGGTTTGTTCCTTGTTTTGTCTTCTATTGAGTCTTGCAGTTTTCTCTTGATTTTTCGATGTACTTCACTCTAAAAAAACATTTAAATCTCAATATATACAGGAGCTCATCTTTCTCTCTCTCTTTATCTCTCTTTATCTCTGTTTCTCTCTCTCTCTCTCTCTCTCTCTCTTTTCTCTCTCTTTCTCTTTCTCTCTCTCTCTCTCTCTCTCTCTCTCTCTCTCTCTCTCTCTCTCTTTCTTTCTTTCTTTCTCTCTCTCTCTCTCTCTCTCTCTCTCTCTCTCTCTGCCTCTCTCTCTGTCTTCCTCTCTTTCTCTCTCTCTCTCTTTATCTCTCTCTCTCTCTCTCTGTTTCTCTCTCTGTCTTCCTCTCTCTGTTTCTCTCTCCGTCTTCCTCTCTTTCTCTCTCTCTCTCTCTCTCTCTCTCTCTCTCTCTCTCTCTCTCTCTCTCTCTCTCTCTCTCTCTCTCTCTCTCTCTCTCTCTCTCTCTCTCTCTCTCTCTCTCTCTCTCTCTCTCTCTCTCTCTCTCTCTCTCTCTCTCTCTCTCTCTCTATGTCTCCCTCTATCTGTCTTCCTCTCTCCCGCTCTCTCTCTCCTCACCTGCATTCGTATTTTGTCCAATCTGAACCCAAAATATCAGTATCACCCACTACTGAATGTTATTTTCAGTCGTATTAGTAGGTACCTTGACCACTTACTGTATTGTTCTTCCTGTGAGGATTGGAGACAGTAGACTCCATTGACAAATAGAAGGCTCTGAAATGTTTTTAAAGGCAATCCAAGAAGCCTTTTTATATGTAATCAATTATGTGCTCTTCTCTCTGAGATCCTAACTCAAGACTTGTCAATCTCTCTTCAAAAATGAATGAGGTGGGAGCATGTCACCGTTCGGCCCATAGTTCAATTAATCTTTTCCCTAATAGACACGGTGGAGAGGAAGAGAAAGATAGAGAGAGAGCGAACCAGCTACTCTTAATGTACATGTAAAACTCTACAGTGGGTCCATGCCAAGTGTAAGTGGTTGAGTGATATTGGCAAATGGAGGGAAGAGGGGACTGATGGGATGGAGAGAGGGAGGGAGAGAAAGCGTCAGATTTAGGCATTTTCTTTAATGTTATAAGAGCTTATTGATATTTGATTTTCGCCCTGGGCCGGCAGTTGCTGAGGCAGCTCCTTTTCCCTCCGTCTTTTACGGGTGAGAGATGTGGTTCTCATCCCATTCAATCCACACACGGACAATCAGATGTAAAACCGTCCCATGGGAACGCCGTCCAGGGCAGTGTGTGGGCCTGGAGGTGTGAATGTGTGTGTGTGGGCTGTGAGCAATGAGAGATGGGTAATTTTGGGTCCAGTTTAAAGTCTCACACTATCTTATATCTGAGAGTATTTCTCCTCCAAAGGAAGCAGTCCCTCTCCTAGGGAAATATGTCTGTGAAGGATCAGAATAAGAGATCATCTTATATCAGCAGCTTTAGAGTGATAGTGTGAACTGTGAAAAATGCCTGTGATTGCTCGGTGAGATGGTCTGGAGTGGACAGCTGTGAAAGAGTGGTTCCACCCTCATACAAACCCTGGTCTGTCCCACTCACACAATCCTCTCTGTCTATGATAGAGTCCATTCACTGTACACTACCTACCAATCAGAGAGCTCTAACCCTCTTTGAAAAGGATAGAACACCCAATATAACCTCCTCTTACAGTATTCCAACTCTCGCTCCCTCACTCACCCCTCTCTCACACTCTGTCTTTCTCTCTCTCCCACTCCCTTCTCCCACAGACTGGCTGAGAGCTCTCTCTCTCTGTACTGTAAATAAATATTAGGACTCCTGTTTCTCATTAACCATTGGACGTTAGTACTCAGCACAGACCCTCTCCTCCCACCTCTCCTTTCCTCCTCCCCTTCCCATCCTCTCTTTCCCCTCTCTCCTATCCCATGATACCTTTTATTGAAGCTGCTTGTCAACAACCCTCTCAGGGATCAATCCCTGTTTTATCAACATCTCCCCAGAGGCTCTACGGAATATCAGGAAGTACATACTGCAACCTCCGTTTTCCCATTCACATTGATTTACAGATGTGTTATATAATATTGTCATCAAAGAGCACTTTAAAAAGACTTAGGGTTCCCTTAAATGTCCCAGTATTGGTGAGGTTACAGAGAGACTAGTGAGGAGACGCCCATCTTCCCCTCACTGGTAAAGGGCTTAATTAGGTCAAATGGTTTTGCTCCTGTGTCAAGTCTCACAGTGTCACAGAGTTACTTTTTAAGTGTGCCTTGAATGTCAAAGATACAATTCATTATCATAAAAGAAAACAGAAAATAGATTATTGTTTCGATTTGAGTTAAGGAGAAATGGTGTGTGACACTGCTTGCTAAGCTAAAGCGCTCTCCTTCTCTGTCTGGCCACAGAGTGCTCACTGGAATCTCTGAAATGCTGATTTGCACATTTTAAGAAGGGTTATCTGAAACCACCCAAAGCTGGGACAGTGAAAGGGGCTTGTTTGATCTGCTCTATTTAAGCTGAAATACGATAAATAGACGCAATACATATATATCTGTCTTTTGTTCACATACAGTAGTATAACCCTAAAACCTTCGGGCTATGTGGAGATTGTTGCTTGTAGTACAATAGTAGCCTTCTGCTTCTGTGTGCCCTCAGCTGTGAAGGTAAGGTCAAGCAGAGGTTATAGCCAGGTGCTGTCCATGGTCCTGTTCTTGACCTCTCTACCCCTCTGGTGTTGTCTGTGATAGAGGTCGACCAATTAATCGGAATGGCCGATTTCAAGTTTTCAGAACGAACGGAAATCTGAATTTTTGGACGCCCCGATTTAGCCGATTTTTATTTACTTATTTAATTTGATTTTTTTACAACTTTATTTAACGAGCCAAGTCAGTTAAGAACACATTCTTATTTTCAATGACGGCCTAGGAACGGTGGGTTAACTGCCTTGTTCAGGGGCAGAGCGACAGATTTTTACCTTGTCAGCTCGGGGATTCAATCTTGCAACCTTACAGTTAACTAGTGCAATGCTCTAACCACCTGCCTCACAAGGAGACTGCCTGTTACGCGAGTGCAGTAAGAAGCCAAGGTAAGTTGCTAGCTAGCATTAAACTTATCTTACAAAAAAAACAATCAATCATAATCACTAGTTATAACTACACATGGTTGATGATATTACTCCAATAATCGGTATCAGCATTGAAAAATCATAATCGGTCGAGCTCTAGCCTGTGATAATGGTCTCTCTAGCCCTCTGGTGTTGTCTATGATAATGGTCTCTCTAGCCCTCTGGTGCTGTCTGTGATAATGGTCTCTCTAGCCCTCTGGTGCTGTCTGTGATAATGGTCTCTCTAGACCTCTGGTGCTGTCTGTGATAATGGTCTCTCTAGCCCTCTGGTGCTGTCTATGATAATGGTCTCTCTAGACCTCTGGTGCTGTCTGTGATAATGGTCTCTCTAGCCCTCTGGTGCTGTCTGTGATAATGGTCTCTCTAGCCCTCTGGTGCTGTCTGTGATAATGGTCTCTCTAGCCCTGTGGTGCTGTCTGTGATAATGGTCTCTCTAGCCCTCTGGTTCTGTCTGTGATAATGGTCTCTCTAGCCCTCTGCTGCTGTCTGTGATAATGGTCTCTCTAGCCCTCTGGTTCTGTCTGTGATAACGGTCTCTCTAGCCCTCTGCTGCTGTCTGTGATAATGGTCTCTCTAGCCCTCTGGTGCTGTCTGTGATAATGGTCTCTCTAGCCCTCTGGTGCTGTCTGTGATAATGGTCTCTCTAGCCCTCTGGTACTGTCTGTGATAATGGTCTCTCTAGCCCTCTGGTGTTGTCTATGATAATGGTCTCTCTAGCCCTCTGGTGCTGTCTGTGATAATGGTCTCTCTAGCCCTCTGGTGCTGTCTGTGATAATGGTCTCTCTAGACCTCTGGTGCTGTCTGTGATAATGGTCTCTCTAGCCCTCTGGTGCTGTCTATGATAATGGTCTCTCTAGACCTCTGGTGCTGTCTGTGATAATGGTCTCTCTAGCCCTCTGGTGCTGTCTGTGATAATGGTCTCTCTAGCCCTCTGGTGCTGTCTGTGATAATGGTCTCTCTAGCCCTGTGGTGCTGTCTGTGATAATGGTCTCTCTAGCCCTCTGGTTCTGTCTGTGATAATGGTCTCTCTAGCCCTGTGGTGCTGTCTGTGATAATGGTCTCTCTAGCCCTCTGGTGCTGTCTGTGATAATGGTCTCTCTAGCCCTCTGGTTCTGTCTGTGATAATGGTCTCTCTAGCCCTGTGGTGCTGTCTGTGATAATGGTCTCTCTAGCCCTCTGGTTCTGTCTGTGATAATGGTCTCTCTAGCCCTCTGGTGTTGTCTATGATAATGGTCTCTCTAGCCCTCTGGTTCTGTCTGTTATAATGGTCTCTCTAGCCCTCTGGTGTTGTCTATGATAATGGTCTCTCTAGCCCTCTGGTGCTGTCTGTGATAATGGTCTCTCTAGCCCTCTGGTGCTGTCTGTGATAATGGTCTCTCTAGCCCTCTGGTGCTGTCTATGATAATGGTCTCTCTAGACCTCTGGTGCTGTCTGTGATAATGGTCTCTCTAGCCCTCTGGTGCTGTCTGTGATAATGGTCTCTCTAGCCCTCTGGTGCTGTCTGTGATAATGGTCTCTCTAGCCCTGTGGTGCTGTCTGTGATAATGGTCTCTCTAGCCCTCTGGTTCTGTCTGTGATAATGGTCTCTCTAGCCCTGTGGTGCTGTCTGTGATAATGGTCTCTCTAGCCCTCTGGTGCTGTCTGTGATAATGGTCTCTCTAGCCCTCTGGTTCTGTCTGTGATAATGGTCTCTCTAGCCCTGTGGTGCTGTCTGTGATAATGGTCTCTCTAGCCCTCTGGTTCTGTCTGTGATAATGGTCTCTCTAGCCCTCTGGTGCTGTCTGTGATAATGGTCTCTCTAGCCCTCTGGTGTTGTCCATGATAATGGTCTCTCTAGCCCTCTGGTGCTGTCTGTGATAATGGTCTCTCTAGCCCCCTGGTGCTGTCTGTGATAATGGTCTCTCTAGCCCTCTGGTGCTGTCTGTGATAATGGTCTCTCTAGACCTCTGGTGCTGTCTGTGATAATGGTCTCTCTAGCCCTCTGGTGCTGTCTGTGATAATGGTCTCTCTAGCCCTCTGGTGCTGTCTGTGGTAATGGTCTCTCTAGCCCTCTGGTGCTGTCTGTGATAATGGTCTCTCTAGCCCTCTGGTGCTGTCTGTGATAATGGTCTCTCTAGACCTCTGGTGCTGTCTGTGATAATGGTCTCACTAGCCCTCTGGTTCTGTCTGTGATAATGGTCTCTCTAGCCCTCTGGTTCTGTCTGTGATAATGGTCTCTCTAGCCCTCTGGTGCTGTCTGTGATAATGGTCTCTAGCCCTCTGGTGCTGTCTGTGATAATGGTCTCTCTAGCCCTCTGGTTCTGTCTGTGATAACGGTCTCTCTAGCCCTCTGCTGCTGTCTGTGATAATGGTCTCTCTAGCCCTCTGGTGCTGTCTGTGATAATGGTCTCTCTAGCCCTCTGGTGCTGTCTGTGATAATGGTCTCTCTAGCCCTCTGGTGCTGTCTGTGATAATGGTCTCTCTAGCCCTCTGGTTCTGTCTGTGATAACGGTCTCTCTAGCCCTCTGCTGCTGTCTGTGATAATGGTCTCTCTAGCCCTCTGGTGCTGTCTGTGATAATGGTCTCTCTAGCCCTCTGGTGCTGTCTGTGATAATGGTCTCTCTAGACCTCTGGTGCTGTCTGTGATAATGGTCTCACTAGCCCTCTGGTTCTGTCTGTGATAATGGTCTCTCTAGCCCTCTGGTTCTGTCTGTGATAATGGTCTCTCTAGCCCTCTGGTGCTGTCTGTGATAATGGTCTCTAGCCCTCTGGTGCTGTCTGTGATAATGGTCTCTCTAGCCCTCTGGTTCTGTCTGTGATAACGGTCTCTCTAGCCCTCTGCTGCTGTCTGTGATAATGGTCTCTCTAGCCCTCTGGTGCTGTCTGTGATAATGGTCTCTCTAGCCCTCTGGTGCTGTCTGTGATAATGGTCTCTCTAGCCCTCTGGTTCTGTCTGTGATAACGGTCTCTCTAGCCCTCTGCTGCTGTCTGTGATAATGGTCTCTCTAGCCCTCTGGTGCTGTCTGTGATAATGGTCTCTCTAGCCCTCTGGTTCTGTCTGTGATAATGGTCTCTCTAGCCCTCTGGTGCTGTCTGTGATAATGGTCTCTCTAGCCCTCTGGTGCTGTCTGTGATAATGGTCTCTCTAGCCCTCTGGTTCTGTCTGTGATAACGGTCTCTCTAGCCCTCTGCTGCTGTCTGTGATAATGGTCTCTCTAGCCCTCTGGTGCTGTCTGTGATAATGGTCTCTCTAGCCCTCTGGTGCTGTCTGTGATAATGGTCTCTCTTGCCCTCTGGTGCTGTCTGTGATAATGGTGTCTCTAGCCCTCTGGTGCTGTCTGTGATAATGGTATATCTAGCCCTCTGGTGCTGTCTGTGATAATGGTCTCTCTAGCCCTCTGGTGCTGTCTGTGATAATGGTCTCTCTAGCCCTCTGGTGCTGTCTGTGATAATTGTCTCTCTCGCCCTCTGGTGCTGTCTGTGATAATGGTCTCTCTAGCCCTCTGGTGCTGTCTGTGATAATGGTCTCTCGCCCTCTGGTGCTGTCTGTGATAATGGTCTCTTTAGCCCTCTGGTGCTGTCTGTGATAATGGTCTCTCTAGCCCTCTGGTGCTGTCTGTGATAATGGTCTCTCTTGCCCTCTGGTGCTGTCTGTGATAATGGTCTCTCTAGCCCTCTGGTGCTGTCTGTGATAATGGTCTCTCTAGCCCTCTGGTGCTGTCTGTGATAATGGTCTCTCTAGCCCTCTGGTGCTGTCCATGATAATGGTCTCTCTAGCCCTCTGGTGCTGTCTGTGATAATGGTCTCTCTAGCCCTCTGGTGTTGTCCATGATAATGGTCTCTCTAGCCCTCTGGTGCTGTCTGTGATAATGGTCTCTCTAGCCCTGTGGTGCTGTCTGTGATAATGGTCTCTCTAGCCCTCTGGTTCTGTCTGTGATAATGGTCTCTCTCGCCCTCTGGTGCTGTCTGTGATAATGGTCTCTCTAGCCCTCTGGTGCTGTCTGATAATGGTCTCTCTCGCCCTCTGGTGCTGTCTGTGATAATGGTCTCTCTAGCCCTCTGGTGCTGTCTGTGATAATGGTCTCTCTAGCCCTCTGGTTCTGTCTGTGATAATGGTCTCTCTAGCCCTCTGGTTCTGTCTGTGATAATGGTCTCTCTAGCCCTCTGGTGCTGTCTGTGATAATGGTCTCTCTAGCCCTCTGGTGCTGTCTGTGATAATGGTCTCTCTAGCCCTCTGGTTCTGTCTGTGATAATGGTCTCTCTAGCCCTCTGGTGCTGTCTGTGATAATGGTCTCTCTAGCCCTCTGGTGCTGTCTGTGATAATGGTCTCTCTAGCCCTCTGGTTCTGTCTGTGATAACGGTCTCTCTAGCCCTCTGCTGCTGTCTGTGATAATGGTCTCTCTAGCCCTCTGGTGCTGTCTGTGATAATGGTCTCTCTAGCCCTCTGGTGCTGTCTGTGATAATGGTCTCTCTTGCCCTCTGGTGCTGTCTGTGATAATGGTGTCTCTAGCCCTCTGGTGCTGTCTGTGATAATGGTATATCTAGCCCTCTGGTGCTGTCTGTGATAATGGTCTCTCTAGCCCTCTGGTGCTGTCTGTGATAATGGTCTCTCTAGCCCTCTGGTGCTGTCTGTGATAATTGTCTCTCTCGCCCTCTGGTGCTGTCTGTGATAATGGTCTCTCTAGCCCTCTGGTGCTGTCTGTGATAATGGTCTCTCGCCCTCTGGTGCTGTCTGTGATAATGGTCTCTTTAGCCCTCTGGTGCTGTCTGTGATAATGGTCTCTCTAGCCCTCTGGTGCTGTCTGTGATAATGGTCTCTCTTGCCCTCTGGTGCTGTCTGTGATAATGGTCTCTCTAGCCCTCTGGTGCTGTCTGTGATAATGGTCTCTCTAGCCCTCTGGTGCTGTCTGTGATAATGGTCTCTCTAGCCCTCTGGTGCTGTCCATGATAATGGTCTCTCTAGCCCTCTGGTGCTGTCTGTGATAATGGTCTCTCTAGCCCTCTGGTGTTGTCCATGATAATGGTCTCTCTAGCCCTCTGGTGCTGTCTGTGATAATGGTCTCTCTAGCCCTGTGGTGCTGTCTGTGATAATGGTCTCTCTAGCCCTCTGGTTCTGTCTGTGATAATGGTCTCTCTCGCCCTCTGGTGCTGTCTGTGATAATGGTCTCTCTAGCCCTCTGGTGCTGTCTGATAATGGTCTCTCTCGCCCTCTGGTGCTGTCTGTGATAATGGTCTCTCTAGCCCTCTGGTGCTGTCTGTGATAATGGTCTCTCTAGCCCTCTGGTTCTGTCTGTGATAATGGTCTCTCTAGCCCTCTGGTTCTGTCTGTGATAATGGTCTCTCTAGCCCTCTGGTGCTGTCTGTGATAATGGTCTCTCTAGACCTCTGGTGCTGTCTGTGATAATGGTCTCTCTTGCCCTCTGGTTCTGTCTGTGATAATGGTCTCTCTAGCCCTCTGGTGCTGTCTGTGATAATGGTCTCTCTAGCCCTCTGGTGCTGTCTGTGGTAATGGTCTCTCTAGCCCTCTGGTACTGTCTGTGATAATGGTCTCTCTAGCCCTCTGGTGCTGTCTGTGATAATGGTCTCTCTAGCCCTCTAGTGCTGTCTGTGATAATGGTCTCTCTAGCCCTCTGGTGGTGCTGAACGGACAGCAACACTGTCCATTCAATGGTCTGTCTCTTTTCTACTCCCAGGGCCAGCTTCATGGTGCGCTCCAGGGCCAGCTTCACGGTGCGCTCCAGGGCCAGCTTCACGGTGCGCTCCAGGGCCAGCTTCACGGTGCGCTCCAGGGCCAGCTTCACGGTGCGCTCCAGGGCCAGCTTCATGGTGCGCTCCAGGGCCAGCTTCACGGTGCGCTCCAGGGTCAGCTTCACGGTGCGCTCCAGGGCCAGCTTCACGGTGCACTCCAGGGCCAGCTCCAGGGCCAGCTTCGCGGTGCACTCCAGGGCCAGCTTCACGGTGCGCTCCAGGGCCAGCTTCACGGTGCACTCCAGGGCCAGCTCCAGGGCCAGCTCCAGGGCCAGCTTCACAGTGCACTCCAGGGCCAGCTCCAGGGCCAGCTCCATGGCCAGCTCCAGGGCCAGCTTCACGGTGCACTCCAGGGCCAGCTTCACGGTGCGCTCCAGGGCCAGCTTCACGGTGCGCTCCAGGGCCAGCTTCACGGTGCGCTCCAGGGCCAGCTTCATGGTGCGCTCCAGGGCCATCTTCACAGTGCACTCCAGGGCCAGCTCCAGGGCCAGCTCCAGGGCCAGCTCCAGGGCCAGCTTCACGGTGCGCTCCAGGGCCAGCTTCACAGTGCACTCCAGGGCCAGCTCCAGGGCCAGCTCCAGGGCCAGCTCCAGGGCCAGCTTCACGGTGCGCTCCAGGGCCAGCTTCACGGTGCGCTCCAGGGCCAGCTTCACGGTGCGCTCCAGGGCCAGCTTCACGGTGCGCTCCAGGGCCAGCTTCACGGTGCGCTCCAGGGCCAGCTTCACGGTGCACTCCAGGGCCAGCTCCAGGGCCAGCTCCAGGGCCAGCTCCAGGGCCTACACACTGCTACTTCTTCACTACTATGTTGCCAATATTTATCTGATCCAGATTGATTTATCTGGTTACCATTTGACTTTACTAATTAAGTATATTATGATTAGATGCTAAAGACAAGTGAAATGAAATCTATTCCAAACACAGTCAAATGAAGCTATTGATGGCATAGATCCTCCAGCTCATTGATTAGAGCAGAGGTGTACTACCGTGCCCTTGTTCCACTGTTTTGGTACTGAGCCTGTAGTTATTCAAATACCTCAAGCTGTTGTACATGTGATAATATACTGTAAGGATTTCTTCTTATCGAGTAACAATTGACTACTATGGTGCTCCTTTATTGAAAGCAGTTGTTAACCAATCAACATTGTTCATGTCATGATAAAAGGTTGAGCAATGGTTTTGTAATTGATGACAGTAACTATGGTCGTGTACAAATCCTCTGGCGTAAATGTTATTGTTTAGTTCCCTATGAAGATGTTGCATTCTTGGCTGTCCCTGACATCACCCTCCCAGTGTTGGTAGTAAGGCCTGCCATATTTCCATGACCCCTGGGGCGATCGATCGCCCCCCCTCCACCCCTCGCCCTCCAGACAGTGGCAAAGCATAGCCTGCCAGAGACCCACTGAAGCCCACAGTTAAGGGATATTTAACACCTAACCTAAGAGGACACACTCACCTGTGTGTCTGTGTGTGTATGGATTGACTATGTGTCTTCATGTGTGTGTATGGATTGACTATGTGTCTTCATGTGTGTGTTCATACCTTTGCCTTCTACTTGTGGCATATTAGACACCATGTGAAGGAGGGTAATGTGTGTGTGTGTGTGTGTGTGTGTGTGTGTGTGTGTGTGTGTGTGTGTGTGTGTGTGTGTGTGTGTGTGTGTGTGTGTGTGTGTGTGTGTGTGTGTGTGTGTGTGTGTGTGTGTGTGTGTGTGTGTGTGTGTGTGTGTGTGTGTGTGTGTGTGTGTGTGCCGTATATGAGGGCGTGGGTAATGAATATCCAACACCTAAGAGGACAGGTTCACCTGAGGCGGCTGGGGCTGACTTTCACTTCCTGTCCTTGTCGACAGATAGCTGTTTTATGTTCCAGGAGGAAGTGGCCAATCAGAATACAGTGTGCTGCTCAGCCACTAAGCCCAGGGTGAAACCAGAGAGAGTCTTTGCACTGCCACGCAATGGTTGTGTCGGCACAAAATCAGCCTCCGAATAAATGAATAATGAGAGAGATGACGAGACAGTGTTATCTCTTGTTTTATTGAAACAGCTGGAGAGCTGAAAGGGAGATAAGTGCTGTGGACACACACACTATAATAGTGTAAAAAAAATAGAGTTACCTTGTGTCCTCACAGCTATGTCACTGACAGGACTGTAGTCTAATAGATATCTGATGTATATACTGTAGGCAGGGACAGGGTGGAAACAGAAGGATGCCTAAGGCCACTGGGCTCCATACTTCCACAGCAACAACAACTTTTCCATAACTGTTAAAATAGAAATGCCTGTGTGGAGTTCCCATATCCAGGTTTCAGTGGACAATGAAGCTCGGTTGAATAAGCTGTATCCCTGAAAACTGGATGGACACTGTGGTTGGCAACTCCGCTAAGCCTACGGCCTACCAGAGTTTGATTCAGATGGTTGTGGTTGTATGGCAGGCTTCGTACCTCATTGTTATGACCCTGTAATACTGCCTTTCCTCTTCTCACACCACAAGTAGGCCTGTGGGATGGGAGGATATAGAGGTTCTGAGGCAATGAATTAAAGACTCGCGTTTATTTGATCCATAATTGATAGTCTTTATGTGAGCCAGTTTGTGACTGGAGAGCGGAGAAAGCGGGAGTCTGATCTCCCTGTTCTAGATAATAACAAACCCATCTATCTCCCTGCATGCACACCATGACGGCTGTGTGACCGCAGGTTTGATAGAGGCGAGCGCACCAACTGCCTCGCTTCCTTCTCTTGATGTTTCTCCTCTTTTCCGTTTTAATGAGCGTCAGAACAGTTTTTTTAAAGAAGAAGAGAGAGGGGGAACAGCAAAACAACAAGAAAGCAAAACCAAAAGAACAAGCATTTCTGATAAAGTGCTTACGGAGCGTTTATGCGGAGTTGTGCAGACAGCGGTTTAGCGCTGATGTAGGGCACCAGCGCACGAGGAGAAGCGCGAGAGGGTACCTCATTGATTAGGAGAGGGGGAAGAGGTGGAGAGGGAAAGACAGTCAGAGACAACAGAGATGGGGTCGGGTGAGACAAGAACTTCATAGGCTACAAAGATGTTGATCCCCAATGCAGTAATGTATTTTGCCTCAAATTAAGTTACATACTTAAAATATATATATAAGTAGGCTGGCAGCAATTGATTAATGAATAGTTAGGCTAATACCCTAACCGTTTACACATTGCAATAGTCCATGGACTCATATGTTTGAAAATCAATATTTTGTCATAAAATAATAATGTAGTCTATCATGAAGTGTTTTGATTCTCACCTTGCACTTCTGTATTCTATGTTCTCCCTGTCTTCTGCCTGTCACTCTGATGCATTCCTTTATTTAGCTCTGCAGCGGCACGGCACCCAGCCAGGAGACTGGTTTTCTCCCTCTCCGGTGATAAACGGGACATCTCACTGGCCTGTCACAACGGCGTTGTCTCTTCATTAAACTCCTGTCATTGTGGGAAAATAACTCCTCGAGTCTCCATCTTCAACGGCTACAAAGACGGCTGAAGAGTTCGATTTTTTTCCGTTCGTGAAGAAAGAGAAAAATAAAAAAGCAGACAAACAAAAGAGTAGAGGCCTATTCTACAAGCAGAGTATTTAGTCTCCTCAAAAGAGTAGAGGCCTATTCTACAAGCAGAGTATTTAGTCTCCTCAAAAGAGATGATTTGGTGTTAATAATATAGGAGGGCTTGTTATGGTGCTCAGTTCTTTGAAGACGGATGTCGGTAAGTAGGCAGGCCTAGGTGCTATATGGATATAGTTAGGCCTTTTAATGACTGGAGACCGTAGCTAACTAAACCTGTAAACCAATAAGGCCAGTGAAGCTTCTCCTTTTAACAAATATGATATGAGAAACCCTCACATCAATTGTCAAGTTGTGTTTGTAAGGGAGTTGAATCGTTTACAAAATGCCAATGAAAAGAATGAAGAAAAAAATATTATTTCCATAAACAAAGGGATGTAAGTAATTCCACATCTCTTCTCATCCCCCTACTTGCCCCCTCCTATCTCCTCATCTATGTCCCTCCTTTCTTCTCTCTTCCACCTGTCTTTGCCGTTCAGACACAACCGCTGGTGACAGTTGGAGATGGCAGTGTGCTCTGTGCTCTGACTAGTAGTTCTCTCTGAGTTTGGGGACAGGGGGACGTTGGGCGATTGTGACAAGCGCTGTCCTGCCCCTGCCTCGCCCTGTCTCCTTGGTTACAGCGTGTCTATGCTGACTGTCCCCCCCTGTGAGTGTGTGTGTCAGGCAGGACAGACAGGCCTCAGCCAAATGGGGCAGGAAAAATCAGGTCCCCAACACCTGCCTGCTACCTGACAGACATTACTACACGCTCTCCTGTCCTCTCTCTTGTCATACATGTCACAGAGCAGGGACATGTCACCGTGGCAATATGAGCAGAGCAGGCCAAATAGGGACATAGAGATGGTTTAGGCTTATTCACTTACCAGTATCCCCCCCCTCAAGTATTTAGCTAGAGAGGCTCCCAGGACGAGAACTTAGAGGAGAGGAATATCATAAACCAGGGATAGTAAATGAACCACCACAGCCTTATTAAATATAGAAATATAGAAACCATCAGAGCCACCACATTCCCACCAGAGCACCATTAAATAAATAACAGAATAAAAACGTTAAGTGCCATAATCACCATGGGTCTATTAAATATGAAATGAAAACGTCAGCGCTATCTCCTCCCCTAGCTTGTGTGTGTATCCTCTATCAGCATGGCCAGGCAGGGCTGTAAAGGACTTGTTTGTCTGCCACTACTTTATTTTACTGGATGGTTTTTACTATCACAAACTCCTCAATCACAAACGCTATCTTAATGATAAAGGCTAATTCATTCAACTGCAAACCATCTGGGTAATGATATAGCTAAAGCAAAATTATGGAGAGACTGATGGGGAATGAGAGAGAGAAATGGATACAAGGAGAAAGAGAGAATGGGGAGAGAGGGAGGGGGAGAGTGATGGGGAATGATAGAGGAAGAGAAATTGATACAGGGAGGGAGGGAGGGACGATAATGGAGTGGGGGTGGATTCATCTGTAGGTCATAAACAGCTTGGGGTCAGAATCATAAGCCTCTCATTTGGTTGGTTAATACAATTAGTGTGGCTCTCCCCTCCTCTGGACTCATAATGTTGAGAAACATACACCCCCACTCTGCGCTGTTATTACACAGGGGGATGTCACTCTTAAACAAACTGTGTGTGTACAAGGGGGGAGGGGGGAATGATTAGATTTCCATTAATGAGAGAGGTAATGAAGGGGGGTCCATGTCCTCGACCATGTGTGTGTGTGTGTGTAGTAAGAGGGTGAATTAAAAGCGCATTGACTATGTGGCAGCACACACTATAAATTAGGGCCAGGCATCGCCAGGCTGCCAGAGGCCTAAGCCAGAGGACCTATTCATCTTCTATAGAATGCCCCCCTTTCCCCCGCCCCTCTCAGATAAAACCCACCACCCAACCCCTCTCAACCCAACCGACCACAGACCCCCATCCACACACAGAATCAAATTCATTAACATTCCTAAGATCCTACTCTCGTTAATCTATCCATAGTGGTCAGCAGAAATGGCAGAGTGAGGATGGAGGGAAGCTTTCTGTCTGCTGGCCTGAATGGAGGAGAGAGGGAGTGGAGGAAGAGTGAGAAGGGTCATATGATGAAAGCTAGGAAACTAAACAACAGACAAATGTTTTCCATTCAGGCCAGCTTCTATCCATAACTAATAAATACACATCAAAATGACACGGCTTTAGCACATCTTTCCATTCTTTGTCTTTTCTCTGTCAACTTTGAAACAACAGAAGTGAAGTGTTTATATCCAAATATTCTTGATGTTATGTTATTGCTTATGTGTGTAAAATATTACTTTTCTCCGATTTGTTTTTATTCATAGATTTACTCTATGCACTGAGTATACCAAACATTAGGAACCCCCCTTCCCCTCTTTGCCCTCAGAACCTGTCAGGGCAATTGCCCTCCAGTTTGTCAGAGCATGGACTCTACAAGGTGTTGAAAGCATTCCACAGGGATGCTGGCCCTTCTAGACTCCAATGCTTCCCACAGTTGTGACAAATTGGCTGGATGTCCTTTGGGTGGTGGAACATTCTTGATACACATGGGAAACTGTTGAGCGGGGGAAACCCAGCAGCATTGCAGTTCTTAACATACCCCATTCAAATTAACTTACATTTTTTGTCTTGCCCATTAATCTTCTGAATGGCAAGAATACACAATCCATGTCTCTCAATTGTCTTAAAAATGATTCTTTAACCTGTGTCCGATGCTTCTTCTACACCAGGGATGGGCAACGTTGATGGGAGTGAGGGCCACAAAATAATGTAACTCATCTTGAGGGGCTGCAGTGGCTTGTGGGTCTGTGTACCCTCAAAATGTAGAAAAAACTGTGCGCAGCTGTACAAAAGGGGTTGCCAGTTGCCCATCCCTGATCTACACTGATTGAAGTGGATTTAACAAGTGTCATCAATAAGGGATCGACGATTTCACCTGGTCAGTTAATGTCATGGAAAGAGCAGGTGTTCTTCATGTTTTGTATACTCTGTGTACTGTAGTCTGTATATCCATTAGATGGAATGGAATGTTTGTATCCTGTATATTTGACTGTTTTATGTAGTTGTCTCACCGTGCTATTGTAAGATGAACGAACGTAAGTCGCTCTGGATAAGAGCATCTGCTAAATGACTAACATGTCAAATCTAAATGTTTTACATAAAGATCTCATTTTACTGTATTAAATAAGAATAATGTTGAAATAACATTGATGTCACAAATGTATCATTTGTACAGTTCTTTATAAACTTTTAGTTATTTGTTACATTTGACTGTGTAAAACCTAGCAGTTTTACTTATTTCTCTTAGAGTGAGGCGGATGTTTTGCAAAAAAACATGATTTCTTTGTCCATCAAAAGGAAACCATCAAGTGATGGATTTAGAAAATGCATGTCATTGAACAACCCCATTTCCATGATAAATGTCATCTCATTCAGATGTTCTTTAAAAAACTCTAAGGTCGATGTCGGCGTCACCACAGAAATCGTATTATCATAATACAATAATCCCCATAAAAATCATCCAGTTTAAAATAGAGATATGCTCTTCTTTGCAATTGATGTGCCTCAATCCACTGCTTCTGCTGTGTAACACTGCTGCTTCTGCTGTGTAACACTGCTGCTTCTGCTGTGTAACACTGCTGCTTCTGCTGTGTAACACTGCTGCTTCTGCTGTGTAACACTGCTGCTTCTGCTGTGTAACACTGCTGCTTCTGCTGTGTAACACTGCTGCTTCTGCTGTGTAACACTGCTGCTTCTGCTGTGTAACACTGCTGCTTCTGCTGTGTAACACTGCTGCTTCTGCTGTGTAACACTGCTGCTTCTGCTGTTCTGCTGTAACACTGCTGCACTTCTGCTGTGTAACACTGCTGCTTCTGCACTGTGCTGTGTAACACTGCTGCTTCTGCACTGTGCTTCTGCTGTGTAACACTGCTGCTTCTGCTGTGAAACACTGCTGCTTCTGCTGTGTAACACTGCTGCTTCTGCTGTGTAACACTGCTGCTTCTGCTGTGTAACACTGCTGCTTCTGCTGTGAAACACTGCTGCTTCTGCTGTGAAAGGTGACAGAGAGAGCGATGTTTGTCAGACTGTGAGACATCCTGAAAATGTGTCTTCTCACAAAATCACCTGTATCTTCCAAACGGTTTGGTCTACCAACTATTACAAACTCTTTGGGACTCGTCTGAAGTCGGTACAGCCGATCTGCCAACTTCTGTCTGTAGCGTCCCAACACTTTGGGCTACACACTAATATGAGCCCTCTGTGTAAAGGTGAGAGTCTGACGAATACGTACATGTCTATGTTTTGCTCTAGGACACTCACAGGCCTCACAACACTTGTCTGAAAGTCCCCCAGTACCTATTGAAAAAATGTATGGAAGTACTGTATACTGTATATGGAGACAGTAAGGCCAAAAATGACACTTGAAGGGGTCTTCAAATTCAAAATAAATCAAATAACAACATGATCCTTGGTATGACGTTAAAACAATTCCATGTCGCTTAGTAGTAAAATGAAAATGGATATATAACGATTTGAAAATAAAGTCTAAAAGACAGACATCATAAATTCATCTCCTTCTCCATTGTCACTCACTGCTCTGTTCCCCAGCTGTGGGGTTTATTTAGGATCCGCCAGGAGTGTCCTCTCCTCCTGTCTCAGCTGTGAGGTTTATTTTGGATCAGCCAGGAGTGTCCTCTCCTGTCTCAGCTGTGGGGTTTATTTAGGAACAGCCAGGAGTGTCCTCTCTTCCTGTCTCAGCTGTGGAGTTTATTTGGATCAGCTAGGAGTGTCCTCTCCTCCTGTCTCAGCTGTGGAGTTTATTTGGATCAGCTAGGAGTGTCCTCTCCTCCTGTCTCAGCTGTGGAGTTTATTTGGATCAGCTAGGAGTGTCCTCTCCTCCTGTCTCAGCTGTGGAGTTTATTTGGATCAGCTAGGAGTGTCCTCTCCTCCTGTCTCAGCTGTGGAGTTTATTTGGATCAGCTAGGAGTGTCCTCTCTTCCTGTCTCAGCTGTGGAGTTTATTTGGATCAGCTAGGAGTGTCCTCTCCTCCTGTCTCAGCTGTGGAGTTTATTTGGATCAGCTAGGAGTGTCCTCTCCTCCTGTCTCAGCTGTGGAGTTTATTTGGATCAGCTAGGAGTGTCCTCTCCTCCTGTCTCAGCTGTTAATGTGTTATTATGAGCTCTCTCTCTCTCCAGCTCCGCCAGCACCAAGCAGCCTTAGTACTGTAGGTGTACCTGCTAATGAATTTCAGAAGACGCTCAATGAAATTATTCATTCATCACAGGTTAGCTCCTCTTCCTCTGGGCCCCCTGTTGCCCCATACCTCACCCCTCCTCACCCTGTGTATGTGTGTGCGTGCGTGCGTGGCCCAGGATGCCCCCGCTCATCTCCCTCACTTTCCTTCCCTCCCTCTCACTCTCCTTCCCTCCTCTCCTCGCCCCACCCCTTCCCACCCCTTCCCTTCCCTCCCCTTCCCTCTCCTTCCTTCCATTCCTCCCTCCCTCTCCTCCCCCTTACTCTCCTTCCCTCCCCCATCTCACTCTCCTTCCCTCCCCTCTCACTCTCCTTCCCTCCCCCTCTCTCTCCTTCCCTCCCCTCTCTCTCTCCTTCCCTCCCCCTCTCTCTCTCCTTCCCTCCCCCATCTCACTCTCCTTCCCTCCCCCTCACTCCATCCTTCCTCTCCCACCCTCCCTCTCCTCCCTTCCTCCCCCCCTCTCTCTCTCTCTCTCTCTCTGTCCCACCCTCCCTCTCTCTCTCTCGCTCTCTCTCTCCCACCTCCCCTCTCTCTCTCTCCCACCCTACTTTGCTCCCTCTCTCCCCCCCTCCCTCTATCCCACCCTCCCTCCCTCTCTCTCTCCCACCCTTCCTCTCTCTTCCACTCTCCCTCCTTCTCTCTCTCTCTGCCTCCCTCTCTCTCTCCCACCCTCCATTCCTCCATCTCATTCTCCCACCCTCCCACCCTCCCTTCCTCCCTCTCATTCTCCCACCCTCCCTCCCTCTCATTCTCCCACCCTCCCACCCTCCCTTCCTCCCTCTCATTCTCCCACCCTCCCTTCCTCCCTCTCATTCTCCCACCCTCCCTTCCTCCCTCTCCCACCCTCCCTCCCTCCCTTTTTCCCACCCTCCCTCCCTCTCATTCCCACCCTCCCTCCCTCTCATTCTCCCACCCTCCCTCCCTTTCTCCCTCCCTCTCATTCTCCTCCCTCCCTCCCTCTCATTCCCACCCTCCCTCCCTCTCATTCCCACCCTCCCTCCCTCTCATTCTCTCACCCTCCCTCCCTCTCATTCTCCCACCCTCCCTCCTTTTCTCCCTCCCTCTCATTCCCACCCTCCCTCCCTCTCATTCTCCCACCCTCCCTCCCTCTCATTCTCCCACCCTCCGTCCATTTCTCCCTCCCACTCATTCTCCCACCCTCCCTCCCTTTCTCCCTCCCTCTCATTCCCACCCTCCCTCCCTCTCATTCTCCCACCCTTCCTCTCTCTCCCACCCTCCCCCTCCCTTCCACCCTCTCATTCTTCCACCCTCCATCCCTCCCTCTCTCCCACGCTCCCTTCCTCCCTCTAATTCTCACACCCTCCCTTCCTCCCTCTCATTCTCCCACCCCCTCCCTCTCATTCTCCCACCCACCCTCCCTCTCATTCTCCCACCCTCTCATTCCTCCACCCCCCCTCCCTCTCATTCTCCCACCCTTCCTCTCTCTCCAACCCTCCCCCTCCCTTCCTCCCTCTCATTCTCCCACCCTCCCTCCCTCTCATTCTCCCACCCTCCCTCCCTTTCTCCCACCCTCCCCCCTTTCTCCCACCCTCGCTCCCTCCCTCTCATTCTCACACCCGCCCTCCCTCTCATTCCCACCCTCCCTCCCTCTCATTCTCCCACCCTCCCTCCCTCCCTTTCTCCCACCCTTCCTCCCTCTAATTCTACCACCCTCCCTCCCTCTCATTCTCCCACCCTTCCTCTTCCTCCCTCGCTCCCACCATCCCTTCCTCCATCTCATTCTCCCACCCCCTCCCTCTCATTCTCCCACCCTTCCTCTCTCTCTCCCACCCTCCCTTCCTCCCTCTCATTCTCCCACCCTCCCTCCCTCTCATTTAGCCAGCCTCCATCCCTCTCATTCTCCTACTTTCCCTCCCTCTCATTCTCCCCCCTTCCCCTCTCATTCTACAAACACTCCCTCTCATTCTCCCACCCTCCCTCCCTCTCATTCTCCCACCCTACCTCCCTCTCATTCTACCACCCTCCCTCACCCTCACTCTCCCTCCCTCTCATTCTCCCAACCTCCCTCCTTTTCATTCTCCCACCCTCCCTCCCTCTCATTCTCCCACCCTCCCTCCCTCTCATTCTCCCACCCTCCCTCCCTATCATTCTCCCACCCTCCCTCCCTCTCATTCTCCCACCCTCCCTCCCTCTCATTCTCCCTCCCTCTCTCTCCCCCACCCTCCCCTCTCTCTCCTTCCCTCTCTCTCCCCCACCCTCCCTCACCTTCTCTCTCCCCCACCCTCCCTCACCCTCTCTCTTTCCCACCCTCCCTCACCCTCTCTCTCCCCCAACCTCACTCGCTCTCTCTCACACTCTCTCTCCCGCCCTCCCTCACCCTCTCTCTCCCACCCTCCCTATCTCTCATTCTCCCACCCTCTCTCCCCCACCCTCCCCCTCTCTCACCCTCCCTCTCTCTCCCCCCACCCTCCCTCACCTTCTCTCTCCCCCCCCACCCTCCCTCACCCTCTC
Source organism: Oncorhynchus keta (assembly GCF_023373465.1). Lineage (NCBI taxonomy): Eukaryota > Metazoa > Chordata > Actinopteri > Salmoniformes > Salmonidae > Oncorhynchus > Oncorhynchus keta. Next base: position 79,563,194 of record NC_068421.1, read on the forward strand.
TCTCTTTCCCACCCTCCCTCATCCTCTCTCTCCCCCACCCTCCCTTGCCCTCTCTCTCCCACTCTCTCTCCTGTCCTCTCTCTCTCTCTCACTCTCTCTCCCACCCTCCCTTCCTCTCATTCTCCCACCCTCCCCCTTTTCATTCTCCCACCTCCCCCTTTCCATTCTCCCACCCTCCCTCCCTCTCATTCTCCCACCCTCCCTTCCTCCCTCTCATTCTCCCACCCTCTCTCCCCCACCTCCCCCTCTCTTTCTCTCCCTCCCTCTCTCTCCCACACCCTCCCTCACCCTCCCTCACCATTTCTCTCCCCCACCCTCCCTCACCCTCTCTCACCCTCCCTCCCCTCTCTCCCCCACCTTCCCCCCTCTCTCTCTCCTTCCCTCTCTCCCCACCCTCCCCACCTTCTCTCCCCCACCCTCCCTCACCCTCTCTCTCCCCCACCCTCCCTCGCCCTCTCTCTCCCCACCCTCCCCCTCTCATTCTCCCACCCTCCCACCCTCCCTCCCTCCCTCCCTCTCATTCTCCCACCCTCCCTCCCTTTCCTTTTTCTCACTCTCCTTCCCTCCTCTCTTTCCTTCCTCTCGCTCTCCTTCCCTCCTCTCCCCTCTCTCTCTCCCATTTGCCCTCCCTCCTAACCTCTCACTCTCCTTCCCTCCTCTCCCCTCTCTCTCTCCCATTTGCCCTCCCTCCCAACCTCCCACTCTCCTTCCCTCCTCTCCCTTCCTTCTTCCCTCCTCTTTCTGTGTCCTCTCTCCCCCCACCCCCTCACTCTCCTTCCCTCCCTTCTTCCCTCCTTCCTCTCTCTGCCTCTCTCTCTCGCTGTCTCTCTCGCTCTCTCCCTCCCCACTCTCCTTCCCGGCTCTCTCCCTCCTCTCTCTTTTCCTCTTTTCCCTCCCTCCCTTGGGATGTCTTGCTCTGGAACAATAGGGAAACAGATGTATTCATTAGACGAGGAAAACCTTTGAGCGCTAATTGCTTTATTACCACTTATTTCTCTCTCCTTTTCTCACTTCATTTTCTCTCTTCTTTCTTTCACTCCCATTCTATTGTTCTCATGTTGGAATGATTCTGCTGGAATGATTGTTATTGTTATTTTGAAATAAAGTAGGGAATGGAGAGAAAGAGATAGTGAGAGACTTAAAGAGAGAAAGAGATAGTGAGAGACTTTTAAAGAGAGAAAGAGAGAGAAACAGAGATTGAGAGAGAGAGAGAAACAGAGAGAGAGTGTGTTAGTATGTCCTTTATCTCCAGTAGAGTGGCGGCTCAGGTAAAAAGACACCTTGGCTTCCCAGAGCGGGAAGGTATTGATCCCCCTCTCCTCTAACAAGTGAAGATTTGGGCAGATTCCCCTTCCGTTTCTGAAATAAATATATCCCTCTCTCTCTCCCGTTTATCTCTCCACTCTTCCGAAGAACACCTCCAATCCCCCCATCCCTCTCCATCCCCCAAAGCCAGGCAGCAGAGGGAACCCTGTTTGTATAGCCTTCCGTAAGCCCTCCGATCCAAAGCGGCCTTGCAGACAGACATAAACATTCAAATATAGACACACATTTCTACACACTTCACCACTCTTTTTCTACCTCAATCTATCCTAAGGTGTGTGCAGCACTCTCTCACTCTCCTTCTCTCCTCTCCCTTCTCTCTCTAAGGTGTGTGCAGCACTCTCTCGCTCTCCTTCCCTCCTCTCCCCTCTCTCTCTAAGGTGTGTGCAGCAGACAGAATGCAACTTTCTGCAGGTACCGTATGTGGAAAGATTTATAAACCCACCAAAACACCAAGAATGCTTTGCTGCAACCAAATATTAGAACTAACGCACACACAGTAAATACAGTGCCTTGCGAAAGTATTCGGCCCCCTTGAACTTTGCGACCTTTTGCCACATTTCAGGCTTCAAACATAAAGATATAAAACTGTATTTTTTGTGAAGAATCAACAACAAGTGGGACACAATCATGAAGTGGAACGACATCTATTGGATATTTCAAACTTTTTTAACAAATCAAAAACTGAAAAATTGGGTGTGCAAAATTATTCAGCCCCCTTAAGTTAATACTTTGTAGCGCCACCTTTTGCTGCAATTACAGCTGTAAGTCGCTTGGGGTATGTCTCTATCAGTTTTGCACATCGAGAGACTGAATTTTTTTTCCCATTCCTCCTTGCAAAACAGCTTGAGCTCAGTGAGGTTGGATGGAGAGCATTTGTGAACAGCAGTTTTCAGTTCTTTCCACAAATTCTCGATTGGATTCAGGTCTGGACTTTGACTTGGCCATTCTAACACCTGGATATGTTTATTTTTGAACCATTCCATTGTAGATTTTGCTTTATGTTTTGGATCATTGTCTTGTTGGAAGATAAATCTCCGTCCCAGTCTCAGGTCTTTTGCAGACTCCATCAGGTTTTCTTCCAGAATGGTCCTGTATTTGGCTCCATCCATCTTCCCATCAATTTTAACCATCTTCCCTGTCCCTGCTGAAGAAAAGCAGGCCCAAACCATGATGCTGCCACCACCATGTTTGGCAGTGGGGATGGTGTGTTCAGGGTGATGAGCTGTGTTGCTTTTACGCCAAACATAACATTTTGCATTGTTGCCAAAAAGTTCAATTTTAGTTTCATCTGACCAGAGCACCTTCTTCCACATGTTTGGTGTGTCTCCCAGGTGGCTTGTGGCAAACTTTAAACGACACTTTTTATGGATATCTTTAAGAAATGGCTTTCTTCTTGCCACTCTTCCATAAAGGCCAGATTTGTGCAATATACAACTGATTGTTGTCCTATGGACAGAGTCTCCCACCTCAGCTGTAGATCTCTGCAGTTCATCCAGAGTGATCATGGGCCTCTTGGCTGCATCTCTGATCAGTCTTCTCCTTGTATGAGCTGAAAGTTTAGAGGGATGGCCAGGTCTTGGTAGATTTGCAGTGGTCTGATACTCCTTCCATTTCAATATTATCGCTTGCACAGTGCTCCTTGGGATGTTTAAAGCTTGGGAAATCTTTTTGTATCCAAATCCAGCTTTAAACTTCTTCACAACAGTATCTCGGACCTGCCTGGTGTGTTCCTTGTTCTTCATGATGCTCTCTGCGCTTTTAACGGACCTCTGAGACTATCACAGTGCAGGTGCATTTATACGGAGACTTGATTACACACAGGTGGATTGTATTTATCATCATTAGTCATTTAGGTCAACATTGGATCATTCAGAGATCCTCACTGAACTTCTGGAGAGAGTTTGCTGCACTGAAAGTAAAGGGGCTGAATAATTTTGCACGCCCAATTTTTCAGTTTTTGATTTGTTAAAAAAGTTTGAAATATCCAATAAATGTCATTCCACTTCATGATTGTGTCCCACTTGTTGTTGATTCTTCACAAAAAATATATAGTTTTATATCTTTATGTTTGAAGCCTGAAATGTGGCAAAAGGTCGCAAAGTTCAAGGGGGCCGAATACTTTCGCAAGGCACTGTATGTCTTACCTGGAGCCTGGTAATATCCTCTTTGTATTTGTCCTCTCCAATCATGTGCTTTACGTGGAGGAGTGTATGCAATCAATTTAGACCTATTTTCACTGCGTCCAATCGCTAGCCTGATGCTACCTGGTCACCACCGGCTCGGTCTGGAGTGTGTGTGTGCAGGCAGATCGCTCAAGAGTGACTTCAAAATTGGACGTCTATCTGTGTCCTGAGGACATCGGGGAAATTCTGTCAAATCCAGCCACTAGGGGCAACAGTGAGGACTATTACCATCAAGTAGGCTTGGGTTTTGCGGACAGGCATAATCCAATGACCCTAGATCAGAAGGTTGCGTGTTCAATCCCAGTGGTAGGGATACATTTTAAGGCAGTGCAAGAGGTGTCACTCCAATCCCTTGTTTGAATCCAGGCTGAATCACACCCGGCCGTGATTGGGAGTCCTATAGGGTGTCATGGGAGTCCCATACAGTCCCATTGGCACAGCGTCGTCCGGGGTGGGCCGTCATTGTAAATAAGAATTTGTTCTTAAATGACTTGCCTAGTTGAATAAAGGTTAAATAACTTTTTTTTTTAAATGTACCTACTAAATGTGACATTTGGAGAAACAGAATGATGCTGAGCAGGAGTCAACCCAGGGTGTCAAAAACACTCCGAAATGTAACATTTAGAACCTGATCAAAATGTGATGTTTGGTGGATAAATGTCTAATTTTGCAGTGAGAATGAGAGTGCTTGTTTTTTTTGTGGGGGGGGTATACAGTGGTGCCTCTTAATCGTTGTGGATGAGATGGAGCTCGCTACACCAGGGGACAGCTTTGTGTCTCCCCCGTCTCCCCCCCAGAGAGCCAGTGGAGTCATTTGCTGGGTCTTATGATGTCGTCATGGTGTGTTAGCGGAGATTGGTGAGGCCCCACGCCAATCCAGCCCTCCCGCTGGTCTCTCACTGGTCTTCGTCTGCCCCCCCTCCCCCTATTCCCTCTTCGTTCTACTCTCCTCCTGATCGCTCCATCCTCCAGTGGTCAGTGTGGGGGAGAAGAGCTGCTGACGCAGGCCGGCAGAGGTAACAAGCTTACCTGAGGATAATCTCCTAAGAGAAATTTCAAGGGAAGAAATAAGGGAGCGAGACAGTGAGGAGGAAAAGACGGGAGGAGAGGGAGGAAGAGGGAGAGGAAGGAAGGAGGGATGGAGAGAAACTTAGCAAAGTTTTTAGTCTCTGACTTGCTGTGCCAAGCAGTTCTTATTCTCCAGGCCAACTTCCCCTCTGTGGTCAAGCACTTACTGCTCCCACAATGCCCTGAGAGAGAAAAAGGGAGAGAGAGGGCAAGACAGAGAGAGAGAGATGAGTGAGGGAGAGGGAAAATAAGTGTGGATGATCCAGACCCAGAGTCACTCTGTCTCCTCCAATCTCTAGTCAGGATTCAGATTCCTCTGTGTTGTCATCTCAGAGTGGACATAAACACTATAAACTGGACAACAAAGACATCTTCCTCTAAATATTTTGAATCTGGGTATCTAGAGCTTCAACTAAAGTTGGGGAGAAGAGTGTTGGGGTGCAGGATGTGATTAAGGTGGAGGTACAGTAGGGTTAAATGAAGTTGGGTATGGATGGAGAGGTCTCTCTGCCCCCCTGCCTCTCTCTTCTTTAATCAAGCCTAGCTTTAATGAACTGTCTCTGAGCATCACTTTCATTAGCCCATTTACTCAATCAATACACTCTGTGTATTCAAGCACTTCCACGAAAACTACAATGTGATGCTTGGAGTGGAAAAGGGAGGTGGGGTGTGTGTGTACGTGTGTGCGTGTGCATGTGTGTGTACGTGCGTGTGTTTGTGTGTGTGTACGTGTGTGTGTGTGTGTGTGTGTGTGTGTGTGTGTGTGTGTGTGTGTGTGTGTGTGTGTGTGTGTGTGTGTGTGTGTGTGTGTGTGTGTGTGTGTGTGTGTGTGTGTGTGTGTGTGTGTGTGTGTACTTGCGTGTGTGTGTGTGTGTGAATTAGCACACATGAGTGTGTGTGCTAATGTGTGTGTTTATGCAGAGACTTGCTAAACTTTGACGATCCTCCAAGATGCTGCCACTACAGAAATGACCTGTTATTCCCCTCTTCAATACAGATACCCTTCACTCTCCTCCTCCTCCCATACAAAATGCACTGATTAGCCTTCTGACCATTTAATTAATTAGGCACAGCACTTAATTATGACAAACTGCATTACAGCCTCAGCGTGTAGAGCTATGCCAGGTCATGTTGGGTAACAATTTGATTTGAGTGAGAAGAGGAGTGGGGATGAAGGAGGGGTCTGGGTGGAGGGGGGGGTTATTGAGCGGAAAGAGACATATGATGAGATTAACAATAATCAGAGCAGCGGGAACTGGCCATGAACAGGCCAGGGGGGAGGAGGGGGAGACAGGGGACAGGAGGGGGGTTAGGGGGTTGAGATGGATCAAATTAGTTTTTCTCTTCTCATTAGGATCTGAGGAATAAAGTGAATGTATAGAGGGGGGATATGGAGAAAGGGGCAGTGTGTGTAGGAATGTATGTGTGTGTGTGTGTGTGTGTGTGTGTGTGTGTGTGTGTGTGTGTGTGTGTGTGTGTGTGTGTGTGTGTGTGTGTGTGTGTGTGTGTGTGTGTGTGTGTGTGTGTGTGTGTGTGTGTGTGTGTGAGTGCATGCGTGCCTGTGTGTGTGTCTGTGCAATTTTATTTCTGAGTATATGGGGGGAGAAAGGGGTATGTTGAGCCACCCTTATTTCTAGGAAAGCATAAAAAAATTGTAATTTGACCATTTTTTTAGAATGAGGTCATCATTTCATGGAGTCTGAAGGAAGAAACCACATGAAGAATGTGGTAATTTTCACAGTCAAATGAATTTGTGTTAGCGGTTTCATGATGCTTGAATCTAAACCAAAGTAGATCATTTTAAGACTGTTCTTTACATTTTGTTTGGGAAATTAAGATAGACATGGTTATAAAAAGGTACTGGTAATATTTCATTCAGTACAGGAATGTGTAGGTGGCATTAACTTACCCTATCCCACGGCTAAATTTACCCCATACCCTGGGTAATTTGTGCCAATGTAACAGTATTGCTTCCGTCCACCAATCTGGGCTTGAACCAGGGACCCTCTGCACACATCAACAACAGTCACCCTCGAAGCATCGTTACCTATTTCTCCACAAATGCCACTGCCCTTGCAGAGCAAGGAAAACAACTACTTCAATGTCAGCGTGACACCACTGATGGAAACGCTACTAGCACGCTCTGCTAAGTAGCTCGCCATTTCACACCAGTTACACAAACGTTTTTTGGGACAAGCTATGTTTTCAAAACTGTAATGTTTAGATGAATTCAGATTAGTCAAAGGGATACGCAAGATCCTAAAATGTATGTCGATATCTTTTTTTTAGAAAGAATACTATATTTCTCAATACTTTGTTATATACCCTTTGTTGGCAATGACAGAGGTCAAATGTTTTCTGTAAGTCTTCACAAGGTTGCTGGTATTTTGGGCCATTCCTCCATGCAGATCTCCTCTAGAGCAGTGATGTTTGGGGTCTGTTGCTGGGCAACTTTCAACTCCCTCCAAAGATTTTCTATGGGGTTGAGATCTGGAGACTGGCAAGGCCACTCCAGGACATTGAAATGCTTCTTACGAAGCCACTCCTTCGTTGCCCGGGCGGTGTGTTTGGGATCATTGTCATGCTGAAAGACCCAGCCACGTTTCATCTTCAATGCCCTTGCTGATGGAAGTAGGTTTTCACTCAAAATCTCACGATACATGGCCCCATTCATTCTTTCCTTTACACGGATCAGTCGTCCTGGTCCCTTTGTAGAAAAACAGCTCCAAAGCATGATGTTTCCACCCTCATGCTTCACTGTAGGTATGGTGTTTTTTGGATACAACTCATTCTTTGTCCTCCAAACACGACGAGTTGAGTTTTTACCAAAAAGTTATATTTTGGTTTCATCTGACCATATGACATTCTCCCAATCTTCTTCTGGATCAAATGCTCTCTAGCAAACTTCAGATGGGCCTGGACATGTACTGACTTAAGCAGGGGGACACATCTGGCACTGCAGGATTTGAGTCCCTGGCGGCGTAGTGTGTTACTGATGGTAGGCTTTGTTACTTTGGTACCAGCTCTCTGCAGGTCATTCCCTAGTTCCCCCCGTGTGGTTCTGGGATTTTTGCTCACCGTTCTTGGGATCATTTTGACCCCACGGGGTGAGATCTTGCGTGGAGCCCCAGATTGAGGGAGATTATCAGTGGTCTTGTATGTCTACCATTTCCTAATAATTGCTCCCACAGTTGATTTCTTCAAACCAAGCTGCTTACCTATTGCAGATTCAGTCTTCCCAGCCTGGTGCAGGTCTACAATTTCTGGTGTCCTTTGACATCTCTTTGGTCTTGGCCATAGTGGAGTTTGGTGTGTGACTGTTTGATGTTGTGGACAGGTGTCTTTTATACTGATAGCAGGTTCAAACAGGTTCCATTGATACAGGTAACAAGTGGAGGACAGAAGAGCCTCTTAAAGAATAAGTTACAGGTCTGTGAGAGCCAGAAATCTTGCTTGTTTGTAGGTGACCAAATACTTATTTTCCACCATAATTTGCAAATAAATTCATTTAAAAAGTCCTACAATGTGATTTTCTGGATTTTTTCTCTCATTTTGTCTGTCATAGTTGAAGTGTAACTATGATGAAAATTACAGGCCTCTCATCTTTTTAAGTGGGAGAACTTGCACAATTGGTGGCTGACTAAATACTTTTTTGCCCCACTGTATATTATTTAAAATGTTTCGGTTTGAATTTCTACCCAGGTTCATATTCTGAAGTGTTGATCAGCTCCATTCTTTCATTGTTCTGTTATGGTTAAGTGCCTTCCTCAAGGGCACATCGACTGCTTTATCACCTAGTCGGCTCTGGGATTGGAACCAGTGACTTTTCGGTTACTGGCCCAATGATCTAAACCACTAGGTTACCTGCCGCCCTAGGTGATCATCATCATCATCATAGTCTGTTTTCTTTCCATTCACTTTTTATTCCTTTGGTTAAACTCTGCCATTGGTTGGTGCTGAGAGGAAATGGATGATGTGTATTTTGTGTTGCATTAGTAGCGAGTTAGATTCCGGTAGTGTTTAGCAGTCAGAGAGGTGGTCTGGGTTGGGAGGCAATGAATGGTGGACATGAACCATGGGATAGATGGGGGTAGATTGATTTGGTGGTGATTTGGATAGATAGGGGGTAGATTGATTGGGATAGATAGGGGGGTAGATTGATTGGGATAGATGGGGGGGGTAGATTGACTTGGTGGTGATTTGGATAGATAGGGGGGTAGATTGATTGGGATAGATAGGGGGTAGATTGATTGGGATAGATACGGAGATAGATTGATTGGGATAGATAGGGGGTAGATTGATTGGGATAGATAGGGGATAGATTGATTGGGATAGATAGGGGGGTAGATTGATTGGGATAGATAGGGGGATAGATTGATTGGGATAGATAGGGGGGTAGATTGATTGGGATAGATACGGGGATAGATTGATTGGGATAGATAGGGGGTAGATTGATTGGGATAGGTAGGGGGATAGATTGATTGGGATAGATAGGGGGTAGATTGATTGGGATAGATAGGGGGGCAGATTGATTGGAATAGATAGGGGGTAGATTGATTGGGATAGATACAGGGATAGATTGATTGGGATAGATAGGGGGATAGATTGATTGGGATAGAAAGCGGGTTAGATAGATTGATTTGGTGGGGATTGGGATAGATAGGGGGGCAGATTGATTGGGATAGATAGGGGGGTAGATTGATTGGGATAGATACAGGGATAGATAGATTGATTTGATGGTGATTGGGATAGATAGGGGGATAGATTGATTTGGTGGGGATTGGGATAGATAGGGGGATAGATTGATTTGGTGGGGATTGGGACAGATAGGGGGATGGATTGATTTGGTGGTGGTTGGGGTAGATAGGGAGATAGATTGATTTGGTGGGGATTGGGATAGATAGGGGGGCAGATTGATTGGGATAGATAGGGGGGTAGATTGATTGGGATAGATACAGGGATAGATTGATTGGGATAGATAGGGGGATAGATTGATTGGGATAGAAAGCGGGATAGATAGATTGATTTGGTGGTGATTGGGATAGATAGGGGGATAGATTGATTTGGAGGTGATTGGGATAGATAGGGGGATGGATTGATTGGGATAGAAAGCGGGATAGATAGATTGATTTGGTGGGGATTGGGATAGATAGGGGGATAGATTGATTTGGTGGGGATTGGGACAGATTGATTTGGTAGTGGTTGGGGTAGATAGGGAGATAGATTGATTTGGTGGGGATTGGGATAGATAGGGGGGCAGATTGATTGGGATAGATAGGGGGATAGATTGATTTGGTGGGGATTGGGACAGATAGGGGGATGGATTGATTTGGTGGTGGTTGGGGTAGATAGATTGATTTGGTGGTGATTGGGACAGATAGGGGGATGGATTGATTTGGTAGTGGTTGGGATAGATAGGGAGATAGATTGATTTGGTGGGGATTGGGACAGATAGGGGGATGGATTGATTTGGTGGTGGTTGGGGTAGATAGGGAGATAGATTGATTAGGTGGGGATTGGGACAGATAGGGGGATGGATTGATTTGGTGGTGGTTGGGGTAGATAGATTGATTTGGTAGTGGTTGGGGTAGATAGGGGGATGGATTGATTTGGTGGTGGTTGGGGTAGATAGGGAGATAGATTGATTAGGTGGGGATTGGGACAGATAGGGGGATGGATTGATTTGGTGGTGGTTGGGGTAGATAGATTGATTTGGTGGTGATTGGGACAGATAGGGGGATGGATTGATTTGGTAGTGGTTGGGATAGATAGGGAGATAGATTGATTTGGTGGGGATTGGGACAGATAGGGGGATGGATTGATTTGGTGGTGATTGGGATAGATAGGGAGATAGATTGATTTGGTGGTGGTTGGGGTAGATAGGGGGATAGATTGATTTGGTGGGGATTGGGATAGATAGGGGGATAGATTGATTTGGTGGTGGTTGGGGTAGATAGGGAGATAGATTGATTTGGTGGTGGTTGGGGTAGATAGGGAGATAGATTGATTTGGTAGTGGTTGGGGTAGATAGGGGGATAGATTGATTTGGTAGTGGTTGGGGTAGATAGGGGGATAGATTGATTTGGTGGGGATTGGGACAGATAGGGGGATAGATTGATTTGGTAGTGGTTGGGGTAGATAGGGGGGCAGATTGATTTGGTGGTGATCTCCGTAACAAATCCAGGAGTGTGTTTCATGTCTCTATTCTGTGACATCACACACTCCATGTGTTTTAATCACACTAGACATTATTTTCTGTATTTGTTTGGTTGTCCTTTTATCCATCCTGTGACTGCCTCAACCGACAACCAGTTTTACTCCCAGCCCCATCACTCACATAAATATGACGGGAAAAGGTTGTGACAGTGTTGGTGTGATGTTGTGTGGACGTTATCACACCCCGGCAGCATCAGGCTAATATTGTCCCAATTTATGTCATGAAGAGAGGATTAGACTGAGGGGTATCACAGGGGGGGGGGGTTAATATACGTGTCTGTGTCGCTTTCATCCTCCTCCCTCTTCAGTTCCCCCCTCCAGACACACACACACAACCCTCTCCATCCAATCGTCCTCTTCTTGTCATCTACCCCAGGCCCATGGTGCAGGGAGACTTGGTCCAGCAGGAGAGGAGAGAAGGGTACTCTGCTCTGTGACTACTCTACATTCCACACCCCACGGTGCATTAGAATGGTGATTCTGCCTCCTTTATGCCTCTGCTATGGCCCTATTTATCATAATTCATCGTTTACACGATCCACTCCCCCAACACACACCATACTATTCACATTGGCAAGATCTCATTGGACTGTGGCCACAGGCAACAGTGAGGGGGAGACGTACTTTAAGTGTGTATGGATGAAGGATGATCTCCTTTAGCTATTCTGCCTAAACAGCTTTCAGTAGCATTGAAACTAGAACCTCTCTTTGTAAAGGAAAGGATCTGCAGGACCTACAGGGCCACTTTCCCGGACACAGTTTAAGCCTATTCCTGGACAAAGTAGCAATTTCAGTAGAGATTGTCCATCGAGCAATGTTTTTAGTCTAGGACTAGGCTTATTCTTTGTCCATGAAACTGGTCCATGGAGTATGAAGTGTAGACTATACCACACGTCACTCTACCAAACTGTTGTGTACACAAGTACTCCAACCAAACTGTTATGTACACAAGTACTCCAACCAAACTGTTATGTACACAAGTACTCCAACCAAACTGTAGAATGTCATCAATTCTACAAATAATTATTCTGAGCCACAAAGTGCCAAACGCCGAAAGCCATTCCATGATTTCTTCGCCATCCAATTACTACTAAAATATTGTATTATTATTGTAATGAGACTGCAGGTCAGAGAGATGATAAATAAGCAGTTATTTCCCCACTAGTTCATTTAAACCAATTTCTCATTTTCATCATTATAGTAGCCATTTCCTCATAGACAGATCATATATAGATTTCCCCCTAGATTGGAACAGGACCTTCATTGTAAAATATGCTCCTGAGGTTTATGTATTTGAAATAAGCCCCACTTCACCCACTGATAGCTGAAAGAGAATACACCATGGGGTTTTAAATGATCTATTATGTTACTTTATGATGATGCCCCTTCAGAGAGGAAAAGGTGTTCTAATTGAATTACTGGTATTCTCCAGAACCATAATACTCTCTCTCTCTCTCAGGTCACACATCTTGCTGCTGTGATTTCACCCAGTAGATATGGGAGTTTACCAAACTTGGATGTGTTTTCTAATTCTTTGTGGATCTGTGTAATCTGAGGGAAATATGTGTCTCTAATATGGTCATACATTTGGCAGGAGGTTAGTTAGTGCAGCTCAGTTTCAACCTCATTTTGTGGGCAGTGTGCACATAGCCTGTCTTCTCTTGCGAGCCAGGTCTGACTACGGCAGCCTCTCTCAATAGCAAGGCTATTCTCACTGAGTCTGTATATAGTCAAAGCTTTCCTTAATTTTGGGTCAGTCACAGTGGTCAGGTATTCTGCTGAGTACTCTCTATTTAGGGCCAAATAGCATTCTAGTTTGCTCTGTTTTATTGTTAATTCTTTCCAATGTGTCAAGTCATTATTTTGAGCTTTCTGTTGTGTTGCTGTCCTGGGGGCTCTGTTTGTGTTTGTGAACAGAACCCCAGGACTAGCTTGCTTAGGGGACTCTTCTCCAGGTTCATCTCTCTATAGGTGATGGCTTTGTTATGGAAGGTTTGGGAATCGCTTCCTTTTAGGTGGGTGTAGAATTTAATGGCTTGTTTCTGGATTTTTGACAATTAGTGGGTATCGGCCTAATTCTGCTCTGCATGTATTATTTGCTGTTGTACACGGAGGATATGCAGAATTCTGCAGTGCTGTTCCTTTTTTCCCGTGGTGTATTTCTGTATTGTTTTAGTGATTCACCATAGTGAAGCCGTAGGCTCAGGTTTTCCGGTTCTCTATGTTTTGTTTCTCAATTTCTTTCTTAGATTTTTGCATTCTTTGTCAAACAATTTGTCATTGTTGTTAAAACATGTCTAGGACACAGGTTCCACTAAAAGGCAGCGCAGGGAATTCCCAAAACATGTTTTAGAAATATTAAACTTTCACATATTAAATCCAATACAGAAAATTAAAGATAAACATCTTGTTAATCTACCCATCGTGTCCGATTTTTAAAATGTTTTACAGCGAAAACACAACATATATTTATGTTAGATCACCACCAAATCCAAAAAAACACACAGGCATTTTCCCCAGCCAAAGATAGAGTCACAAAAGCAGAATTAGAGATACAATTAATCACTAACCTTTGATAATATTCACCAGATGACACTCATATGACATCATGTTACACAATACATTTATGTTTTGTTCGATAATATGCATATTTATATCCACAAATCTCGGTTTACATTGGCGCCATGTTCAGAAATGCCTCCAGTAATTACAGAGAGCTACACCAGATAACAGAAATACTCATCATAAACTTTGACGAAAGATACATGTTCTACATATAATTAAAGATACACTGGTTCTTAATGCAACTGCTGTGTCAGATTTAAAAAAAAACGTTAAAAAAAAACATACCATGCAATAATCTGAGATGGTGCTCAGATGTAAATATATTTCTCCGCCATGTTGGAGTCAACAGAAATACGAAATGACATCATAAATATTCCCTTACCTTTGATGATCTTTCATCAGAATGCAGTGCAAGGAATCCTAGTTCAGCAATAAATTGTTGTTTTGTTCCATAATGTCCATTACTCGTGTCCAATTAGCTACATTTGCTAGCCCGTTTAGTTCACATGTCCAAAAGCTGGCGCTGGTCCAAGCGAACTCGGACGAAAACTTCAAAAAGTTATATTCCAGGTTGAATAAACTGGTCAAACTAAGTAGAGAATCAATCTTCGGGATGTTATTATCATATATATCCAATAACGTTCCAACCGGAGCATTCGTTTTTGTCTACAGAGTAATGGAACGCAAGGCATATAATGACTACTGCACGTAACCATGTTTAGATTTGATAGGGAAGCTGAGAGGTCAAATATACTGTTTAGGTTTTCTACTGCCAAGTTTACACCTTCACTATTACAGTGAAACATTTTGTCCGCAAGGTTGTCTAAAAGGGATTTAACTTGTTGTTGCCCAATTGTTTTTGGTAGGTTTCTACACTACTTTCCTTCCCTTTATAACATTTCTTAATATTACTCAGTTCCTTTGGCTTTGATGCCTCATGATTGAGTATTGCGCTATTCAAGTAGACTGATTTTGATGTGATCTGACTGTGAACGCTCTGAGAGGTTGAGGTCACAGTGATAAAGTCATCTACAGTGTAAGATTCCCCTCGAAGCCTACCATTGACTATGTACAGACCCAGCATGCGACAGAGTTGCAGGAGTTGTGGCCCGTTTTTGTTGGTTGTTTGTTAGTTGTGTCTAGGGGGGCATATTTGGGAGGGAATGCTGTCTCCTCCAGGTAGGTGTTAGTCCCCCTGTGTGCTAAGAGTTTTTGTCCAGTTCTGGTATTTAGGTCACTACAGACATGTCCCTGGGCCGGAAAATGGTTGATCTCGCCCTCTATGATGGAAAATCGTTAAAGTTAAAGTATGGGGATTCCATTGGGGGGATATAGGTAGCACACATGAGGAAATGTTTCTCTGTTGAGATAATTTCCTCATTCATTTCTAGCCAGATGTAAAATGTTCCTGTTTTGGCAAATTTAATAGAGTTGGCTAGGTCTGCTCTATATCAAATTAGCATATCCCTGAGTCTCTTCCCTGTTTCACACTTGGTAGTTTGGTGGATGGGACTACCAGCTCTCTGTAACCTAGAGGGCAACCAGTGGGTCCGTCTCCTCTATACCATATTTTTTTTGCAGGATGACAAGGTCTGTATTTCCAATTTCTTCTATGAAATCTGGGTTCCTGCTATTCAGGTCAAAGGCAGATGACCTCAGACCTCGTACAGTTGACGTCAGAATTCCTGACATTTAATCCTAGTAAAAAGTCCCTGTCTTAGGTCAGTTAGGATCACCACTTTATTTTAAGAATGTGAAATGTCAGAATAATAGTAGAGAGAATTATTTATTTCAGCTGTTATTTCTTTCATCACATTCCCAGTGGGTTAGAAGTTTAAATACACTCAATTGGTATTTGGTAGCATTGCCTTTAAATTGTTTAACTTGGGTAAAACATTTTGGGTAGCCTCCTGCAAGCTTTCCACAATAAGTTGGGTGAATTTTGGCCCAGTCCTCTTGACAGAGCTGGTGTAACTGAGTCAGTTTTTTAGGCCTCCTTGCTCACACATGCTTTTTCAGTTCTGCCCACAAATGTTTTATGGGATTGAGGTCAGGGCTTTGTGATGGCCATTCCATTTTGCCAAAACTTTGGGGTCATTGTCCATTTGGAAGACCATTTGCGACCAAGCTTTAACTTCCTTCAATATATCCACAATTTTCCTCAACTCTTGATGCCATCTATTTTGTGAAGTGCACCAGTCCCTCCTGCAGTAAATCACCTCCACAACACGATGCTGCCACCCCCTTGCTTCACGGTTGGGATGGTGTTCTTCGGCTTGCAAGCCTCCCCCTTTTCCCTCCAAACATAACAATGGTCATTATGGCCAAATAGTTATATTTTTGTTTCATCAGACCAGAAGACATTTCTCCAAAAAGTACGATCTGTTTTTTTATTTTTTTTATTTAACCTTTATTTAACCAGGAAGGGCTCATTGAGATTTAAAATCTCTTTTTCAAGAGCGTCCTGGCCAAGATAGGCAGCACCAAATCATTACAAAAATTACAGACAAACAACATGAAAAACTACAAGTAATCTAGTAAAAAACCATGGAATTCACAAGAGTTTAACAATATCAAAAACAGCAAATTAAAAACATTGACAGGTCAGGGAATCAGCCTCAACATCCTTCATCAGTGATTTAGAAATACCAATCGGGACAAGTTCTTCCAGTTTAAAAGTATTTTGTAAGGAGTTCCAAGACGATGGAGCAGAGTACATAAAAGCCCTTTTACCAAATTCAGTTGGGACATTTGGAACAGTTAGCAGGATAAAGTCCAGCGAACGAAGAGAGTACCCACCACATTTCTGAACAATACAAATGCCCAAATAAAAAGGTAGTAAACCCAAAATGGCTTTGTAAGTAAAAGTATACCAGTGCCCGAGCCTACGAGTGACAAGAGAAGGCCAGCCAACCCTGGTATACAAAGTGCAGTGGTGCGTAAGGGTTTTGCAGTTTAAAATAAATCTCAAAGTGCCATGGTAAAGGGTGTCAATTGATCTCAAACACTGAGCGGAAGCATTCATATATAAAATATCTCCATAGTCTAGTAAAGGCATAAATGTAGCTGATACTGGCCTCCTTCTGGCTTCAAAAGAAAAACAGGCCTTATTCCTAAAATAAAATCCCAATTTCAGCTACCATTTTTATTTTTTTATTTCATCAATTAAAATTCCAAGATATTTATCTCCTTGCTCTGACAGGTAGGTGAAAGGTTCAGAGGTCTATTTCTTGCTTTAGAAAACAACATTAGTTTAGTTTTGTCAGTATTGAGGATGAGCTTCAATTGACACAAGGTATGTTGAACAGTATAAAAAGCAGTTTGAAAGTTCTGGAAAGATTTTGTAAGAAGACGAGGCACAACAGTAAATAACAGTATCATCAGCATAAAAATTAAGTTGTGCATTTTGGACATTTTTGTCTAAATCATTTATATAAATAGTGAATAAGAGAGGACCAAGTACAGAGCGTTGGGGCACACCATTAAAGACAGACAATTTAACAGACTTAATCCCATCAAATTGAGTGCACTGAGTTCTATCAGACAGGTAGTTAGCAAACCATGCAACTGCATGCTCTGAAAGACCTACACTCAACAATCTCTGCCTTAGTATAGTATGATCAACTGTATCAAAAGCCTTAGAGAGATCAATAAAAAGTGAGACACAGTGCTGTTTTTTTGTCAAGGGCTTCAGTGATATCATTTAAAACTCTCATGGCTGCTGTAATTGTGCTATGCTTCTTCCTGAAGCCTGGTTGGTACATTGATAAAATAGAGTTAGTAAATAAAAAATATTTTAGCTGTTCACTTACAAGGGTTTCAAGTATTTTCACCAGGGGTGACAGCTTTGAGATTGGCCTATAATTATTTAAAAGAGTTGGATCTCCCCCTTTTAAAAGTGGTAGGACAAATGCTGATTTCCAGATTTGGGGAATTTCATTACATTCCAGGGTTAGATTGAACAGAGATGTTAGTGGTTCAGCTATGAAATCAGCTGCCAGATTTAAAAAGCAGGGATCCAAAAGTTCAGGACCTGCAGGCTTTCTCTGATCTAAGGATTTCAGCGCTGTATGTACCACCTGCACTGAGAATGGCAAAACACAGCCTACCAGATGATACAAAGTGCTCATTGAAACAATTCAGCATTTCAGGTTTGTCATATACAGCAACAGAGTCCTTCAAAACACATGACGGTGATTCATTAACATTACTGTTACCAGACATAGACTTAATAGCCTTCCAAAACGTTCTAGGGTCATTCAGGTTATCAGTGGTGACAGACATAAAATATTCAGACGACTTCCTAAGAAGAAAATAGCGCTTGTTTCGTAACTGCCTAAAAATAAGCCAATCAGCATCAGAACATGATTTCCTTGCTTTAGCCCAGGCTAGATTACGGTCGTGAATAATACAAGACAGCTCAGAAGAAAACCATGGATTATCCCGCCCTTTAACCCTGAACCTGCGGAATGGGGAATGTTTGTTTACTATTTGGGAAAAACCATCATGAAAGAATTTCCAGGCAGTTTCCACATCAGGGATAAACTCAATCTGCTCCAGTCAAAATAAAACAAATCATAAAAGAAAGCCTGCTCATTAAAACACTTCCAATTTCTCTTACGAATAAAACGTGGGTTTGTCTTAGGAACCTTAGTATTTCTAACAGCAACAACAGCACTGTTACGAATCCCTTTTGGCCCAACAGTCTAGGGGGGGATGGTAATGAGACCCGTAACATAACTCATGCAATTTATAATTGTGACAAAGTAAAAGTGAGAACGAAATAACCACGACAACTGAAATCTACCGTCAAACTCAAGGTTTATTGTAAAACACACAGTAATGGGGGGGAGCAGGAAAAGGGGCTGAGCTGGACCCAAGGAAAGAAACAATAAGTATTCAAAAACACCCCTAAGCTAGACTAGCCTACTTTAACACCAGCTAACTAACTAACCAAAAATACAGTGGGTGGTCCGCCCAGTTCTAACTAGTGTATTTAACAAAGTCTACCTACAGGTAGTGTATGCCCGTGGGCGACTTGTCTTGGTTCCCCCTTTTCCCACCAGAAAACAAACACCATAACCAAAAACAAAGTGCTATGGAGGTGCTCAAACAAAAGATAGCTCAATACATAAAGAGAGTGAAACAGAGAGACCTACAGACATGGCATTTACAGAGAGATTGAGCTCTAAAGCAAACTACTGACGGGGTTTTTAAACCAAGGGAAAGGAACTGTGATTGGGTAGGAAACAGGAGGAGGTGTGTCTTCTGATTGATGATTGGATTGGTGACTGATTGGGGAGTGATGATTTTCACCTGTGAGGGGAGAAGGAGAGAAAATAACACAGGATACACACACACGCAGGATACCTGTATCCGTAACAAGCACAATCGTCACTTAAATCATTACAAAAAAAAACAACCGCAGAATATTTACGTGGAACATTTGTCAATATCAAATCAATCAGAGTAGATTTATCTGGGCATTTAAGATTTGGGCGAGTGGGTGAGTTAATCAACTGGGTAAGATTCATAGAATTACAAAACATTTTTAAATCATCAGACACCAGCTTTAACCAACACCAGTTGAGATCACCAATCAAGATCATTTCCCTGTAAAGTTTAGACATAAGGTGTGTCAAAGAAGGAAATGCATCACAGAGAGCAGAGGGGGGTCTATAACAGCCAATCACAGTTATAGAGAGCAGAGGGGGTCTTTAACAGCCAATCACAGTTATAGAGAGCAGAGGGGGTCTTTAACAGCCAATCACAGTTATAGAGAGCAGAGGGGGTCTATAACAGCCAATCACAGTTATAGAGAGAAGAGGGGGTCTACAACAGCCAATCACAGTTATAGAGAGCAGAGGGGGGTCTTTAACAGCCAATCACAGTTATAGAGAGCAGAGGGGGTCTATAACAGCCAATCACAGTTATAGAGAGCAGAGGGGGGTCTTTAACAGCCAATCACAGTTATAGAGAGCAGAGGGGGTCTATAACAGCCAATCACAGTTATCTTACCCAGGCCATTTGAAACCTCAATATTCAAAGCAAGAAATTCCAACTGTTTACAAATAGTTTCAGACTTTGCCTCACTTACATGGAATTTAGATTTGACATATATAGCCACACCCCCACCTTTCTTAACCCGATCAGTGCGATAAACATTGTAACCACTTATACAAATATCCTTATCAAAAACAGACTTGCTGAGCCAGGTTTTAGAAAACACAATTACATCAGCATCAGTTGATTTAGCCCAAATCCTAACCCCATCAATTTGTGACAACAGGCTGCGTACAGTTAAATGAAAAATACCAAAACCAGATCTTGATTTAAAATCAGAGGGGGTTTGGAGACATTGCATATCAGGGCCAGGGTTAGGTTGCACATTACCTGATATCAACAAAAGAAGAATAACTAGGCACCTCTGTTTAATAACCTTGCACAGCTTCTCTTTTTTAAGAGACCTAATCCAAGCGAATTCTACAAGTGAGTTTCTTTGTCCCCATATGCAATTGAAATATATCCACATGTACACCTCCAATTGACTCAATTCTTTGTCCCCATGTGCAATTTCTTTCTCTCTCTCGGAGGACCTGAGCCCTAGGACCGTGCCCCAGGACGACCTGACATGATGACTCCTTGCTGTCCCCAGTCCACCTGACTGTGCTGCTGCTCCAGTTTCAACTGTTCTGCCTTATTATTATTCGACCATGCTGGTCATTTATGAACATTTGAACATCTTGGCCATGTTCTGTTATAATCTCCACCCGGCACAGCCAGAAGAGGACTGGCCACCCCACATAGCCTGGTTCCTCTCTAGGTTTCTTCCTAGGTTTTGGCCTTTCTAGGGAGTTTTTCCTAGCCACCGTGCTTCTACACCTGCATTGCTTGCTGTTTGGGGTTTTAGACTGGGTTTCTGTACAGCACTTTGAGATATCAGCTGATGTACGAAGGGCTATATAAATACATTTGATTTGATTTGATTTGAATTGTAAACTGTAGTCTGGCTTTTTTATGGCAGTTTTGGAGCAGTGGCTTCTTCCTTGCTGAGCGGCCTTTCAGGTTATGCCGATATAGGGCTTGTTTTACTGTGTATATAGACACTTTTGTACCGTTTCCTCCAGCATCTTCACAAGGTCCTGCTGTTGTTCTGGGATTGATTTGCACTTTTCGCACCGAAGTACGTTCATCTCTAGGAGTCATAACGCGTCTCCTTCCTGAGCGGTATGACGGCTGCGTGGTCACATGGTGTTTATACTTGCGTACTATTGTTTGTACAGATGAACGCGGTACATTCAGGCATTTGAAATTGCTCCCAAGGATGAACCAGACTTGTGGAGGTCTACAATTTTTTTTCTGAGGTCTCGGCTGATTTCTTTTGATTTTCCCATGATGTCAAGCAAAGAGGCACTGAGTTTGAAGGTAAGCCTTGAAATATATCCACATGTACACCTCCAATTGACTCAAATGATGTCAATTAGCCTATCAGAAGATTCTAAAGTCATGACATCATTTTCTGGTATTTTCCAAGCTGTTTAAAGGCAGTCAACTTCGTGTATGTAAACTTCTGACCCACTAGAATTGTGATACAGTGAATTATAAATGAAATAATCTGTCTGTAAACAATTGTTGGAAAAATTACTTGTGTCATTCACAAAGTAGATGTCCTAACCGACTTGCCAAAACTATAGTTTGTGAACAAGAAATTTGTGGAGTGGTTGAAAAACAAGTTTTTAATGAATCCAACCTAAGTGTATGTAAACTTCCAACTTCAACTGTATTGCAGGATATTCCTTGATATTCCACTCTTTAATTTATAGAAGCATTGTATATCAAAACAAATGTGCATCTGCAGCCTCTCAGGGGTTTACCCTCTTTGTGGGGTCACCCTGCCCCCCTCCTTCCACTGCTGGTCAGGGGGCTGAATGCTGAGGACAGCAGTTTAGGGTTTGTCCCGTGAGCGCATGAGTAAACCCAGCTCTATATATATGCAAATCCCATTCGTTCTCTCTCTGTCCTCAGCCCCACAGTGTAATGGAGAATCTATGAGGGGTATTGATCGACACGGAGATGTCTCTATCTGTGTATGCGTATAGGGGTTGATGAAGGAATCATACTCAATATTAGGACATCTCTTTGCGTGTGTGTGTGTGTTTGCCTAGGGCATGTGCATGTACGGGTTCAGGTCTGGGTTAATATAGAGACTAAAATGCTTGTAGGGGTATGTGCGACCTGTATTTTAGTTCACTGTGACTCTCACCTCCAGCGGACTACAGTGGGTTTGGGTTCCTCCTCATGTGTGTGGGAAAAATCCAAAGAATAGAAAAAAGTGGAAGAGAAAAAGGAGGAGAATCGTCAAGGATAAGACATGGTAAAGATGGTCATCTGTGGATAAGACATGGTAAAGATGGTCATCTGTGGATAAGACATGGTAAAGATGGTCATCTGTGGATAAGACATGTTAAAGATGGTCATCTGTGGATAAGACATGGTAAAGATGGTCATCTGTGGATAAGACATGGTAAAGATGGTCATCTGTGGATAAGACATGGTAAAGATGGTCAGCTGTGGATAAGACATGGTAAAGATGGTCAGCTGTGTATAAGACATGGTAAAGATGGTCATCTGTGGATAAGACATGGTAAAGATGGTCATCTGTGGATAAGACATGATAAAGATGGTCAGCTGTGGATAAGACATGGTAAAGATGGTCATCTGTGGATAAGACATGGTAAAGATGGTCATCTGTGGATAAGACATGGTAAAGATGGTCATCTGTGGATAAGACATGGTAAAGATGGTCATCTGTGGATAAGACATGTTAAAGATGGTCATCTGTGGATAAGACATGGTAAAGATGGTCATCTGTGGATAAGACATGGTAAAGATGGTCATCTGTGGATAAGACATGGTAAAGATGGTCAGCTGTGGATAAGACATGGTAAAGATGGTCAGCTGTGGATAAGACATGGTAAAGATGGTCATCTGTGGATAAGACATGGTAAAGATGGTCAGCTGTGGATAAGACATGGTAAAGATTGTCAGCTGTGGATAAGACATGGTAAAGATGGTCAGCTGTGGATAAGACATGGTAAAGATGGTCAGCTGTGGATAAGACATGGTAAAGATGGTCAGCTGTGGATAAGACATGGTAAAGATGGTCAGCTGTGGATAAGACATGTTAAAGATGTTCAGCTGTGGATAAGACATGGTAAAGATGGTCATCTGTGGATAAGACATGGTAAAGGTGGTCAGTTGTGGATAAGACATGGTAAAGATGGTCAGCTGTGGATAAGACATGTTAAAGATGGTCAGCTGTGGATAAGACATGGTAAAGATGGTCAGCTGTGGATAAGACATGTTAAAGATGGTCAGCTGTGGATAAGACATGGTAAAGATGGTCAGCTGTGGATAAGACAAGGTAAAGATGGTCAGCTGTGGATAAGACATGGTAAAGATGGTCAGCTGTGGATAAGACATGTTAAAGATGGTCAGCTGTGGATAAGACATGGTAAAGATGGTCATCTGTGGATAAGACATGGTAAAGGTGGTCAGTTGTGGATAAGACATGGTAAAGATGGTCAGCTGTGGATAAGACATGTTAAAGATGGTCAGCTGTGGATAAGACATGGTAAAGATGGTCAGCTGTGGATAAGACATGTTAAAGATGGTCAGCTGTGGATAAGACATGGTAAAGATGGCCATCTGTGGATAAGACATGATAAAGATGGTCAGCTGTGGATAAGGCATGGTAAAGATGGTCATCTGTGGATAAGACATGGTAAAGATGGTCAGCTGTGGATAAGACATGGTAAAGATGGTCATCTGTCGATAAGACCTGGTAAAGATGGTCAGCTGTGGATAAGACATGCTAAAGATGGTCAGCTGTGGATAAGACATGGTAAAGATGGTCATCTGTCGATAAGACATGATAAAGATGGTCAGCTGTGGATAAGACATGGTAAAGATGGGCATCTGTCGATAAGACATGATAAAATGGGCATATGTGGATAAGATAAGGTAAAGATGGTCATCTGTGGATAAGACATGATAGATGGTCATCTGTCAATAAGATATGGTAAAGATGGTCATCTGTGGATAAGACATGATAAAGATGGTCAGCTGTGGATAAGACATGGTAAAGATGGTCAGCTGTGGATAAGATATGGTAAAGATGGTCAGCTGTGGATAAGACATGGTAAAGATGGTCATCTGTGGATAAGATATGGTAAAGATGGTCATCTGTGGATAAGAAATGGTAAAGATGGTCAGCTGTCGATAAGATATTGGAAAGATGGTCTGCTAAATGACTTAAATGTAAATGTAATCTGTGGATAAGATATTGGAAAGATGGTCCTCTGTGGATAAGATATGGTAAAAATGGTCCTCTGAAGTGAGGATCTAATATGGTAAAGAGGGTCATCTGTGGATAAGTTATTGGAAAGATGGTCATCTGTAGCGAGGATATTATACAGTAGAAATGGTCATCTGTAGCGAGGATAAGATATGGTAAAGATTGTCATATGTGGACAAGAGATGGTGAAGATGGTCCATTGAAGTGAAGATAAGATATGATAAAGATTGTCATCTGTGGATAAGATATGGTAAATATGGTCCTCCTGAAGTGAAGATAAGATATGATAAAGAGGGTGTTCTGAAGTGAGGATAAAACATGTTAAAGATGGTTCATTGAAGTGAGGATAAGATATGATAAAGATGGTCATCTGTGGATAAGATATGGTAGATATGGTCTTCCTGAAGTGAAGATATGATATGGTAAAGATGGTCATCTGTAGTGAGGATATGATATGGTAAAGATGGTCATCTGTAGTGAGGATATGATATGGTAAAGATGGTCATCTGTAGTGAGGATATGATATGGTAAAGATGGTCATCTGAATTGAGGATATGATATGGTAAAGATGGTCATCTGTATTGAGGATATGATATGGTAAAGATGGTCATCTGTAGTGAGGATATGATATGGTAAAGATGGTCATCTGTAGTGAGGATATGATATGGTAAAGATCGTCATCTGAATTGAGGATATGATACGATAAAGATGGTCATCTGTATTGAGGATATGATAAAGATGGTCATCTGTATTGAGGATATGATAAAGATGGTCATCTGTATTGAGGATATGATAAAGATGGTCATCTGTAGTGAAGATATGGTAAAGATGGTCATCTGTAGTGAGGATATGATATGGTAAAGATGGTCATCTGTATTGAGGATATGATATGGTAAAGATGGTCATCTGAATTGAGGATATGATATGGTAAAGATGGTGCTCTAAAGTGAGGATAAGAGTTGGTACTGATGGTCATCTGTAGAGTGAAAATATGATATGGTAAAGATGGTCATCTGTATTGAGGATATGATATGGTAAAGATTGTCATCTGTATTGAGGATATGATATGGTAAAGATGGTCATCTGTAGTGAGGATATGATATGATAAAGATGGTCATCTGTATTGAGGATATGATATGATAAAGATGGTCATCTGTAGTGAGGATATGATATGGTAAAGATGGTCATCTGTATTGAGGATATGATATGGTAAAGATGGTCATCTGTATTGAGGATATGATATGGTAAAGGTGGTCATCTGTATTGAGGATATGATATGGTAAAGATGGTCATCTGTATTGAGGATATGATATGGTAAAGGTGGTCATCTGTATTGAGGATATGATATGGTAAAGATGGTCATCTGTATTGAGGATATGATATGGTAAAGATGGTCATCTGTAGTGAGGATATGATATGGTAAAGATGGTCATCTGTATTGAGGATATGATATGGTAAAGATGGTCATCTGTAGTGAGGATATGATATGGTAAAGATGGTCATCTGTAGTGAGGATATGATATGGTAAAGATGGTCATCTGAATTGAGGATATGATATGATAAAGATGGTCATCTGTATTGAGGATATGATAAAGATGGTCATCTGTAGTGAAGATATGGTAAAGATGGTCATCTGTGGATAAGAGATGGTGAAGATGGTCCATTGAAGTGAAGATAAGATATGGTAAAGATGGTCATCTGTGGGTAAGATATGGTAAATATGGTCCTCCTGAAGTGAAGATAAGATATGGTAAAGAGGGTGTTCTGAAGTGAGGATAAGACATGTTAAAGATGGGCATCTGGATCGAGGATAAGAAAGGGTACAGATGGTCATCCGTGGATAAGATATGGTAAAGATGGTCATCCGTGGATAAGATGTGGTAAAGATGGTCATCCGTCGATAAGATATGGTAAATATGGTCATCTGTGGATAAGATATGGTAAATATGGTCATCTGTGGATAAGATATGGTAAAGATGGTCATCTGTAGTGAGGATATGATATGATAAAGATGGTCATCTGTAGTGAGGATATGATATGATAAAGATGGTCATCTGTATTGAGGATATGATATGATAAAGATGGTCATCTGTAGTGAGGATATGATATGGTAAAGATCGTCATCTGAATTGAGGATATGATATGATAAAGATGGTCATCTGTATTGAGGATATGATAAAGATGGTCATCTGTATTGAGGATATGATAAAGATGGTCATCTGTATTGAGGATATGATAAAGATGGTCATCTGTAGTGAAGATATGGTAAAGATGGTCATCTGTAGTGAGGATATGATATGGTAAAGATGGTCATCTGTATTGAGGATATGATATGGTAAAGATGGTCATCTGAATTGAGGATATGATATGGTAAAGATGGTGCTCTAAAGTGAGGATAAGAGTTGGTACTGATGGTCATCTGTAGTGAAAATATGATATGGTAAAGATGGTCATCTGTATTGAGGATATGATATGGTAAAGATTGTCATCTGTATTGAGGATATGATATGGTAAAGATGGTCATCTGTAGTGAGGATATGATATGATAAAGATGGTCATCTGTATTGAGGATATGATATGATAAAGATGGTCATCTGTAGTGAGGATATGATATGGTAAAGATGGTCATCTGTATTGAGGATATGATATGGTAAAGATGGTCATCTGTATTGAGGATATGATATGGTAAAGGTGGTCATCTGTATTGAGGATATGATATGGTAAAGATGGTCATCTGTATTGAGGATATGATATGGTAAAGGTGGTCATCTGTATTGAGGATATGATATGGTAAAGATGGTCATCTGTATTGAGGATATGATATGGTAAAGATGGTCATCTGTAGTGAGGATATGATATGGTAAAGATGGTCATCTGTATTGAGGATATGATATGGTAAAGATGGTCATCTGTAGTGAGGATATGATATGGTAAAGATGGTCATCTGTAGTGAGGATATGATATGGTAAAGATGGTCATCTGAATTGAGGATATGATATGATAAAGATGGTCATCTGTATTGAGGATATGATAAAGATGGTCATCTGTAGTGAAGATATGGTAAAGATGGTCATCTGTGGATAAGAGATGGTGAAGATGGTCCATTGAAGTGAAGATAAGATATGGTAAAGATGGTCATCTGTGGGTAAGATATGGTAAATATGGTCCTCCTGAAGTGAAGATAAGATATGGTAAAGAGGGTGTTCTGAAGTGAGGATAAGACATGTTAAAGATGGGCATCTGGATCGAGGATAAGAAAGGGTACAGATGGTCATCCGTGGATAAGATATGGTAAAGATGGTCATCCGTCGATAAGATATGGTAAATATGGTCATCTGTGGATAAGATATGGTAAATATGGTCATCTGTGGATAAGATATGGTAAAGATGGTCATCTGTAGTGAGGATATGATATGATAAAGATGGTCATCTGTAGTGAGGATATGATATGATAAAGATGGTCATCTGTATTGAGGATATGATATGATAAAGATGGTCATCTGTAGTGAGGATATGATATGATAAAGATGGTCATCTGTAGTGAGGATATGATATGGTAAAGATGGTCATCTGTATTGAGGATATGATATGGTAAAGATGGTCATCTGTAGTGAGGATATGATATGATAAAGATGGTCATCTGTAGTGAGGATATGATATGGTAAAGATGGTCATCTGTATTGAGGATATGATATGGTAAAGATTGTCATCTGTAGTGAGGATATGATATGGTAAAGATGGTCAACTGTAGTGAGGATATGATATGGTAAAGATGGTCATCTGAATTGAGGATATGATATGATAAAGATGGTCATCTGTATTGAGGATATGATAAAGATGGTCATCTGTATTGAGGATATGATAAAGATGGTCATCTGTATTGAGGATATGATAAAGATGGTCATCTGTAGTGAAGATATGGTAAAGATGGTCATCTGTGGATAAGAGATGGTGAAGATGGTCCATTGAAGTGAAGATAAGATATGGTAAAGATGGTCATCTGTGGATAAGATATGGTAAAGATGGTCATCTGTAGATAAGACATTGGAAAGATGGTCATCTGTGGATAAGAGATGGTGAAGATGGTCCATTGAAGTGAAGATAAGATATGGTAAAGATGGTCATCTGTGGGTAAGATATGGTAAATATGGTCCTCCTGAAGTGAAGATAAGATATGGTAAAGAGGGTGTTCTGAAGTGAGGATAAGACATGTTAAAGATGGGCATCTGGAGCGAGGATAAGAAAGGTTAAAGATGGTCATCCGTGGATAAGATATGGTAAAGATGGTCATCTGTAGTGAGGATAAGAAAGGGTAAAGATGGTCATCCGTGGATAAGCTATGGTAAAGATGGTCATCCGTGGATAAGATGTGGTAAAGATGGTCATCCGTCGATAAGATATGGTAAAGATGGTCATCTGTGGATACAGTAAGATATGGTAAAGATGGTCATCTGTAGTGAGGATATGATGTGGTAAAGATGGTCATCTGTAGTGAGGATATGATATGATAAAGATGGTCATCTGTAGTGAGGATATGATATGATAAAGATGGTCATCTGTATTGAGGATATGATATGGTAAAGATGGTCATCTGAATTGAGGATATGATATGGTAAAGATGGTGCTCTAAAGTGAGGATAAGAGTTGGTACTGATGGTCATCTGTAGTGAAAATATGATATGGTAAAGATGGTCATCTGTATTGAGGATATGATATGGTAAAGATTGTCATCTGTATTGAGGATATGATATGGTAAAGATGGTCATCTGAATTGAGGATATGATATGGTAAAGATGGTGCTCTAAAGTGAGGATAAGAGTTGGTACTGATGGTCATCTGTAGTGAAAATATGATATGGTAAAGATGGTCATCTGTATTGAGGACATGATATGGTAAAGATGGTCATCTGTGGATACAGTAAGATATGGTAAAGATGGTCATCTGTAGTGAGGATATGATATGGTAAAGATGGTCATCTGTATTGAGGATATGATATGGTAAAGATGGTCATCTGTTGTGAGGATATGAATTGAGGATATGATATGGTAAAGATGGTGCTCTAAAGTGAGGATAAGAGTTGGTACTGATGGTCATCTGTAGTGAAAATATGATATGGTAAAGATGGTCATCTGTATTGAGGATATGATATGGTAAAGATTGTCATCTGTATTGAGGATATGATATGGTAAAGATGGTCATCTGTAGTGAGGATATGATATGATAAAGATGGTCATCTGTATTGAGGATATGATATGATAAAGATGGTCATCTGTAGTGAGGATATGATATGGTAAAGATGGTCATCTGTATTGAGGATATGATATGGTAAAGATGGTCATCTGTATTGAGGATATGATATGGTAAAGGTGGTCATCTGTATTGAGGATATGATATGGTAAAGATGGTCATCTGTATTGAGGATATGATATGGTAAAGGTGGTCATCTGTATTGAGGATATGATATGGTAAAGATGGTCATCTGTATTGAGGATATGATATGGTAAAGATGGTCATCTGTAGTGAGGATATGATATGGTAAAGATGGTCATCTGTATTGAGGATATGATATGGTAAAGATGGTCATCTGTAGTGAGGATATGATATGGTAAAGATGGTCATCTGTAGTGAGGATATGATATGGTAAAGATGGTCATCTGTAGTGAGGATATGATATGGTAAAGATGGTCATCTGAATTGAGGATATGATATGATAAAGATGGTCATCTGTATTGAGGATATGATAAAGATGGTCATCTGTAGTGAAGATATGGTAAAGATGGTCATCTGTGGATAAGAGATGGTGAAGATGGTCCATTGAAGTGAAGATAAGATATGGTAAAGATGGTCATCTGTGGGTAAGATATGGTAAATATGGTCCTCCTGAAGTGAAGATAAGATATGGTAAAGAGGGTGTTCTGAAGTGAGGATAAGACATGTTAAAGATGGGCATCTGGAGCGAGGATAAGAAAGGGTACAGATGGTCATCCGTGGATAAGATATGGTAAAGATGGTCATCCGTGGATAAGATGTGGTAAAGATGGTCATCCGTCGATAAGATATGGTAAATATGGTCATCTGTGGATAAGATATGGTAAATATGGTCATCTGTGGATAAGATATGGTAAAGATGGTCATCTGTAGTGAGGATATGATATGATAAAGATGGTCATCTGTAGTGAGGATATGATATGATAAAGATGGTCATCTGTATTGAGGATATGATATGATAAAGATGGTCATCTGTAGTGAGGATATGATATGATAAAGATGGTCATCTGTAGTGAGGATATGATATGGTAAAGATGGTCATCTGTATTGAGGATATGATATGGTAAAGATGGTCATCTGTAGTGAGGATATGATATGATAAAGATGGTCATCTGTAGTGAGGATATGATATGGTAAAGATGGTCATCTGTATTGAGGATATGATATGGTAAAGATGGTCATCTGTAGTGAGGATATGATATGGTAAAGATGGTCAACTGTAGTGAGGATATGATATGGTAAAGATGGTCATCTGAATTGAGGATATCATATGATAAAGATGGTCATCTGTATTGAGGATATGATAAAGATGGTCATCTGTATTGAGGATATGATAAAGATGGTCATCTGTATTGAGGATATGATAAAGATGGTAATCTGTAGTGAAGATATGGTAAAGATGGTCATCTGTGGATAAGAGATGGTGAAGATGGTCCATTGAAGTGAAGATAAGATATGGTAAAGATGGTCATCTGTGGATAAGATATGGTAAAGATGGTCATCTGTAGATAAGACATTGGAAAGATGGTCATCTGTGGATAAGAGATGGTGAAGATGGTCCATTGAAGTGAAGATAAGATATGGTAAAGATGGTCATCTGTGGGTAAGATATGGTAAATATGGTCCTCCTGAAGTGAAGATAAGATATGGTAAAGAGGGTGTTCTGAAGTGAGGATAAGACATGTTAAAGATGGGCATCTGGAGCGAGGATAAGAAAGGTTAAAGATGGTCATCCGTGGATAAGATATGGTAAAGATGGTCATCTGTAGTGAGGATAAGAAAGGGTAAAGATGGTCATCCGTGGATAAGATATGGTAAAGATGGTCATCCGTGGATAAGATGTGGTAAAGATGGTCATCCGTCGATAAGATATGGTAAAGATGGTCATCTGTGGATACAGTAAGATATGGTAAAGATGGTCATCTGTAGTGAGGATATGATGTGGTAAAGATGGTCATCTGTAGTGAGGATATGATATGATAAAGATGGTCATCTGTAGTGAGGATATGATATGATAAAGATGGTCATCTGTATTGAGGATATGATATGGTAAAGATGGTCATCTGTATTGAGGATATGATATGGTAAAGATGGTCATCTGTATTGAGGATATGATATGGTAAAGGTGGTCATCTGTATTGAGGATATGATATGGTAAAGATGGTCATCTGTATTGAGGATATGATATGATAAAGATTGTCATCTGTATTGAGGATATGATATGGTAAAGATGGTCATCTGTATTGAGGATATGATATGGTAAAGATGGTCATCTGTATTGAGGATATGATATGGTAAAGATGGTCATCTGTAGTGAGGATATCATATGGTAAAGATGGTCATCTGTAGTGAGGATATGATATGGTAAAGATGGTCATCTGTATTGAGGATATGATATGGTAAAGATGGTCATCTGTATTGAGGATATGATATGATAAAGATGGTCATCTGTAGTGAGGATATGATATGGTAAAGATGGTCATCTGTAGTGAGGATATGATATGGTAAAGATGGTAATCTGTATTGAGGATATGATATGGTAAAGATGGTCATCTGTAGTGAGGATATGATATGGTAAAGGTGGTCATCTGTATTGAGGATATGATATGGTAAAGATGGTCATCTGTATTGAGGATATGATATGGTAAAGATGGTCATCTGTAGTGAGGATATGATATGGTAAAGATGGTCATCTGTAGTGAGGATATGATATGGTAAAGATGGTCATCTGAATTGAGGATATGATATGATAAAGATGGTCATCTGTATTGAGGATATGATAAAGATGGTCATCTGTGTTGAGGATATGATAAAGATGGTCATCTGTATTGAGGATATGATAAAGATTGTCATCTGTAGTGAAGATATGGTAAAGATGGTCATCTGTGGATAAGAGATGGTGAAGATGGTCCATTGAAGTGAAGATAAGATATGGTAAAGATGGTCATCTGTGGGTAAGATATGGTAAATATGGTCCTCCTGAAGTGAAGATAAGATATGGTAAAGAGGGTGTTCTGAAGTGAGGATAAGACATGTTAAAGATGGGCATCTGGAGCGAGGATAAGAAAGGGTACAGATGGTCATCCGTGGATAAGATATGGTAAAGATGGTCATCCGTGGATAAGATGTGGTAAAGATGGTCATCCGTCGATAAGATATGGTAAATATGGTCATCTGTGGATAAGATATGGTAAATATGGTCATCTGTGGATAAGATATGGTAAAGATGGTCATCTGTAGTGAGGATATGATATGATAAAGATGGTCATCTGTAGTGAGGATATGATATGATAAAGATGGTCATCTGTATTGAGGATATGATATGATAAAGATGGTCATCTGTAGTGAGGATATGATATGATAAAGATGGTCATCTGTAGTGAGGATATGATATGATAAAGATGGTCATCTGTAGTGAGGATATGATATGATAAAGATGGTCATCTGTAGTGAGGATATGATATGGTAAAGATGGTCATCTGTATTGAGGATAAGATATGGTAAAGATGGTCATCTGTAGATAAGACATTGGAAAGATGGTCATCTGTGGATAAGAGATGGTGAAGATGGTCCATTGAAGTGAAGATAAGATATGGTAAAGATGGTCATCTGTGGGTAAGATATGGTAAATATGGTCCTCCTGAAGTGAAGATAAGATATGGTAAAGAGGGTGTTCTGAAGTGAGGATAAGACATGTTAAAGATGGGCATCTGGAGCGAGGATAAGAAAGGTTAAAGATGGTCATCCGTGGATAAGATATGGTAAAGATGGTCATCTGTAGTGAGGATAAGAAAGGGTAAAGATGGTCATCCGTGGATAAGATATGGTAAAGATGGTCATCCGTGGATAAGATGTGGTAAAGATGGTCATCCGTCGATAAGATATGGTAAAGATGGTCATCTGTGGATACAGTAAGATATGGTAAAGATGGTCATCTGTAGTGAGGATATGATGTGGTAAAGATGGTCATCTGTAGTGAGGATATGATATGATAAAGATGGTCATCTGTAGTGAGGATATGATATGATAAAGATGGTCATCTGTATTGAGGATATGATATGGTAAAGATGGTCATCTGAATTGAGGATATGATATGGTAAAGATGGTGCTCTAAAGTGAGGATAAGAGTTGGTACTGATGGTCATCTGTAGTGAAAATATGATATGGTAAAGATGGTCATCTGTATTGAGGATATGATATGGTAAAGATTGTCATCTGTATTGAGGATATGATATGGTAAAGATGGTCATCTGAATTGAGGATATGATATGGTAAAGATGGTGCTCTAAAGTGAGGATAAGAGTTGGTACTGATGGTCATCTGTAGTGAAAATATGATATGGTAAAGATGGTCATCTGTATTGAGGACATGATATGGTAAAGATGGTCATCTGTGGATACAGTAAGATATGGTAAAGATGGTCATCTGTAGTGAGGATATGATATGGTAAAGATGGTCATCTGTATTGAGGATATGATATGGTAAAGATGGTCATCTGAATTGAGGATATGATATGGTAAAGATGGTGCTCTAAAGTGAGGATAAGAGTTGGTACTGATGGTCATCTGTAGTGAAAATATGATATGGTAAAGATGGTCATCTGTATTGAGGATATGATATGGTAAAGATTGTCATCTGTATTGAGGATATGATATGGTAAAGATGGTCATCTGTAGTGAGGATATGATATGATAAAGATGGTCATCTGTATTGAGGATATGATATGATAAAGATGGTCATCTGTAGTGAGGATATGATATGGTAAAGATGGTCATCTGTATTGAGGATATGATATGGTAAAGATGGTCATCTGTATTGAGGATATGATATGGTAAAGGTGGTCATCTGTATTGAGGATATGATATGGTAAAGATGGTCATCTGTATTGAGGATATGATATGGTAAAGGTGGTCATCTGTATTGAGGATATGATATGGTAAAGATGGTCATCTGTATTGAGGATATGATATGGTAAAGATGGTCATCTGTAGTGAGGATATGATATGGTAAAGATGGTCATCTGTATTGAGGATATGATATGGTAAAGATGGTCATCTGTAGTGAGGATATGATATGGTAAAGATGGTCATCTGTAGTGAGGATATGATATGGTAAAGATGGTCATCTGTAGTGAGGATATGATATGGTAAAGATGGTCATCTGAATTGAGGATATGATATGATAAAGATGGTCATCTGTATTGAGGATATGATAAAGATGGTCATCTGTAGTGAAGATATGGTAAAGATGGTCATCTGTGGATAAGAGATGGTGAAGATGGTCCATTGAAGTGAAGATAAGATATGGTAAAGATGGTCATCTGTGGGTAAGATATGGTAAATATGGTCCTCCTGAAGTGAAGATAAGATATGGTAAAGAGGGTGTTCTGAAGTGAGGATAAGACATGTTAAAGATGGGCATCTGGAGCGAGGATAAGAAAGGGTACAGATGGTCATCCGTGGATAAGATATGGTAAAGATGGTCATCCGTGGATAAGATGTGGTAAAGATGGTCATCCGTCGATAAGATATGGTAAATATGGTCATCTGTGGATAAGATATGGTAAATATGGTCATCTGTGGATAAGATATGGTAAAGATGGTCATCTGTAGTGAGGATATGATATGATAAAGATGGTCATCTGTAGTGAGGATATGATATGATAAAGATGGTCATCTGTATTGAGGATATGATATGATAAAGATGGTCATCTGTAGTGAGGATATGATATGATAAAGATGGTCATCTGTAGTGAGGATATGATATGGTAAAGATGGTCATCTGTATTGAGGATATGATATGGTAAAGATGGTCATCTGTAGTGAGGATATGATATGATAAAGATGGTCATCTGTAGTGAGGATATGATATGGTAAAGATGGTCATCTGTATTGAGGATATGATATGGTAAAGATGGTCATCTGTAGTGAGGATATGATATGGTAAAGATGGTCAACTGTAGTGAGGATATGATATGGTAAAGATGGTCATCTGAATTGAGGATATGATATGATAAAGATGGTCATCTGTATTGAGGATATGATAAAGATGGTCATCTGTATTGAGGATATGATAAAGATGGTCATCTGTATTGAGGATATGATAAAGATGGTAATCTGTAGTGAAGATATGGTAAAGATGGTCATCTGTGGATAAGAGATGGTGAAGATGGTCCATTGAAGTGAAGATAAGATATGGTAAAGATGGTCATCTGTGGATAAGATATGGTAAAGATGGTCATCTGTAGATAAGACATTGGAAAGATGGTCATCTGTGGATAAGAGATGGTGAAGATGGTCCATTGAAGTGAAGATAAGATATGGTAAAGATGGTCATCTGTGGGTAAGATATGGTAAATATGGTCCTCCTGAAGTGAAGATAAGATATGGTAAAGAGGGTGTTCTGAAGTGAGGATAAGACATGTTAAAGATGGGCATCTGGAGCGAGGATAAGAAAGGTTAAAGATGGTCATCCGTGGATAAGATATGGTAAAGATGGTCATCTGTAGTGAGGATAAGAAAGGGTAAAGATGGTCATCCGTGGATAAGATATGGTAAAGATGGTCATCCGTGGATAAGATGTGGTAAAGATGGTCATCCGTCGATAAGATATGGTAAAGATGGTCATCTGTGGATACAGTAAGATATGGTAAAGATGGTCATCTGTAGTGAGGATATGATGTGGTAAAGATGGTCATCTGTAGTGAGGATATGATATGATAAAGATGGTCATCTGTAGTGAGGATATGATATGATAAAGATGGTCATCTGTATTGAGGATATGATATGGTAAAGATGGTCATCTGTATTGAGGATATGATATGGTAAAGATGGTCATCTGTATTGAGGATATGATATGGTAAAGGTGGTCATCTGTATTGAGGATATGATATGGTAAAGATGGTCATCTGTATTGAGGATATGATATGATAAAGATTGTCATCTGTATTGAGGATATGATATGGTAAAGATGGTCATCTGTATTGAGGATATGATATGGTAAAGATGGTCATCTGTATTGAGGATATGATATGGTAAAGATGGTCATCTGTAGTGAGGATATCATATGGTAAAGATGGTCATCTGTAGTGAGGATATGATATGGTAAAGATGGTCATCTGTATTGAGGATATGATATGGTAAAGATGGTCATCTGTATTGAGGATATGATATGATAAAGATGGTCATCTGTAGTGAGGATATGATATGGTAAAGATGGTCATCTGTAGTGAGGATATGATATGGTAAAGATGGTAATCTGTATTGAGGATATGATATGGTAAAGATGGTCATCTGTAGTGAGGATATGATATGGTAAAGGTGGTCATCTGTATTGAGGATATGATATGGTAAAGATGGTCATCTGTATTGAGGATATGATATGGTAAAGATGGTCATCTGTAGTGAGGATATGATATGGTAAAGATGGTCATCTGTAGTGAGGATATGATATGGTAAAGATGGTCATCTGAATTGAGGATATGATATGATAAAGATGGTCATCTGTATTGAGGATATGATAAAGATGGTCATCTGTGTTGAGGATATGATAAAGATGGTCATCTGTATTGAGGATATGATAAAGATGGTCATCTGTAGTGAAGATATGGTAAAGATGGTCATCTGTGGATAAGAGATGGTGAAGATGGTCCATTGAAGTGAAGATAAGATATGGTAAAGATGGTCATCTGTGGGTAAGATATGGTAAATATGGTCCTCCTGAAGTGAAGATAAGATATGGTAAAGAGGGTGTTCTGAAGTGAGGATAAGACATGTTAAAGATGGGCATCTGGAGCGAGGATAAGAAAGGGTACAGATGGTCATCCGTGGATAAGATATGGTAAAGATGGTCATCCGTGGATAAGATGTGGTAAAGATGGTCATCCGTCGATAAGATATGGTAAATATGGTCATCTGTGGATAAGATATGGTAAATATGGTCATCTGTGGATAAGATATGGTAAAGATGGTCATCTGTAGTGAGGATATGATATGATAAAGATGGTCATCTGTAGTGAGGATATGATATGATAAAGATGGTCATCTGTATTGAGGATATGATATGATAAAGATGGTCATCTGTAGTGAGGATATGATATGATAAAGATGGTCATCTGTAGTGAGGATATGATATGATAAAGATGGTCATCTGTAGTGAGGATATGATATGATAAAGATGGTCATCTGTAGTGAGGATATGATATGGTAAAGATGGTCATCTGTATTGAGGATATGATATGGTAAAGATGGTCATCTGTAGTGAGGATATGATATGGTAAAGATGGTCATCTGTAGTGAGGATATGATATGGTAAAGATGGTCATCTGTAGTGAGGATATGATATGGTAAAGATGGTCATCTGTAGTGAGGATATGATATGGTAAAGATGGTCATCTGAATTGAGGATATGATATGATAAAGATGGTCATCTGTATTGAGGATATGATAAAGATGGTCATCTGTGTTGAGGATATGATAAAGATGGTCATCTGTATTGAGGATATGATAAAGATGGTCATCTGTAGTGAAGATATGGTAAAGATGGTCATCTGTGGATAAGAGATGGTGAAGATGGTCCATTGAAGTGAAGATAAGATATGGTAAAGATGGTCATCTGTGGGTAAGATATGGTAAATATGGTCCTCCTGAAGTGAAGATAAGATATGGTAAAGAGGGTGTTCTGAAGTGAGGATAAGACATGTTAAAGATGGGCATCTGGAGCGAGGATAAGAAAGGGTACAGATGGTCATCCGTGGATAAGATATGGTAAAGATGGTCATCCGTGGATAAGATGTGGTAAAGATGGTCATCCGTCGATAAGATATGGTAAATATGGTCATCTGTGGATAAGATATGGTAAATATGGTCATCTCTGGATAAGATATGGTAAAGATGGTCATCTGTAGTGAGGATATGATATGATAAAGATGGTCATCTGTATTGAGGATATGATATGATAAAGATGGTCATCTGTAGTGAGGATATGATATGATAAAGATGGTCATCTGTAGTGAGGATATGATATGATAAAGATGGTCATCTGTAGTGAGGATATGATATGATAAAGATGGTCATCTGTAGTGAGGATATGATATGGTAAAGATGGTCATCTGTATTGAGGATATGATATGGTAAAGATGGTCATCTGTAGTGAGGATATGATATGATAAAGATGGTCATCTGTAGTGAGGATATGATATGGTAAAGATGGTCATCTGTATTGAGGATATGATATGGTAAAGATGGTCATCTGTAGTGAGGATATGATATGGTAAAGATGGTCATCTGTAGTGAGGATATGATATGGTAAAGATGGTCATCTGAATTGAGGATATGATATGATAAAGATGGTCATCTGTATTGAGGATATGATAAAGATGGTCATCTGTGTTGAGGATATGATAAAGATGGTCATCTGTATTGAGGATATGATAAAGATGGTCATCTGTAGTGAAGATATGGTAAAGATGGTCATCTGTGGGTAAGATATGGTAAATATGGTCCTCCTGAAGTGAAGATAAGATATGGTAAAGAGGGTGTTCTGAAGTGAGGATAAGACATGTTAAAGATGGGCATCTGGAGCGAGGATAAGAAAGGGTACAGATGGTCATCCGTGGATAAGATATGGTAAAGATGGTCATCCGTGGATAAGATGTGGTAAAGATGGTCATCCGTCGATAAGATATGGTAAATATGGTCATCTGTGGATAAGATATGGTAAATATGGTCATCTGTGGATAAGATATGGTAAAGATGGTCATCTGTAGTGAGGATATGATATGATAAAGATGGTCATCTGTAGTGAGGATATGATATGATAAAGATGGTCATCTGTATTGAGGATATGATATGATAAAGATGGTCATCTGTAGTGAGGATATGATATGATAAAGATGGTCATCTGTAGTGAGGATATGATATGATAAAGATGGTCATCTGTAGTGAGGATATGATATGATAAAGATGGTCATCTGTAGTGAGGATATGATATGGTAAAGATGGTCATCTGTATTGAGGATATGATATGGTAAAGATGGTCATCTGTAGTGAGGATATTATATGGTAAAGATGGTCAACTGTAGTGAGGATATGATATGGTAAAGATGGTCATCTGAATTGAGGATATGATATGATAAAGATGGTCATCTGTATTGAGGATATGATAAAGATGGTCATCTGTATTGAGGATATGATATGGTAAAGATGGTCATCTGTATTGAGGATATGATATGATAAAGATGGTCATCTGTAGTGAGGATATGATATGGTAAAGATGGTCATCTGTAGTGAGGATATGATATGGTAAAGATGGTCATCTGTAGTGAGGATATGATATGGTAAAGATGGTCATCTGTAGTGAGGATATGATATGATAAAGATGGTCATCTGTAGTGAGGATATGATATGGTACTGATGGTCATCTGTATTGAGGATATGATATGGTAAAGATGGTCATCTGTATTGAGGATATGATATGGTAAAGATGGTCATCTGTATTGAGGATATGATATGGTAAAGATGGTCATCTGTAGTGAGGATATGATAAGGTAAAGATGGTCATCTGTAGTGAGGATATGATATGGTAAAGATGGTCATCTGTATTGAGGATATGATATGATAAAGATGGTCATCTGTAGTGAGGATATGATATGGTAAAGATGGTCATCTGTAGTGAGGATATGATATGGTAAAGATGGTCATCTGTAGTGAGGATATGATATGATAAAGATGGTCATCTGTAGTGAGGATATGATATGGTAAAGATGGTCATCTGTAGTGAGGATATGATATGGTAAAGATGGTCATCTGTATTGAGGATATGATATGGTAAAGATGGTCATCTGTATTGAGGATATGATATGATAAAGATGGTCATCTGTATTGAGGATATGATATGGTAAAGATGGTCATCTGAATTGAGGATATGATATGATAAAGATGGTCATCTGTATTGAGGATATGATAAAGATGGTCATCTGTGTTGAGGATATGATGAAGATGGTCATCTGTATTGAGGATATGATAAAGATGGTCATCTGTAGTGAAGATATGGTAAAGATGGTCATCTGTGGATAAGAGATGGTGAAGATGGTCCATTGAAGTGAAGATAAGATATGGTAAAGATGGTCATCTGTGGGTAAGATATGGTAAATATGGTCCTCCTGAAGTGAAGATAAGATATGGTAAAGAGGGTGTTCTGAAGTGAGGATAAGACATGTTAAAGATGGGCATCTGGAGCGAGGATAAGAAAGGGTACAGATGGTCATCTGTGGATAAGATATGGTAAAGATGGTCATCTGTAGTGAGGATATGATATGATAAAGATGGTCATCTGTAGTGAGGATATGATATGGTAAAGATGGTCATCTGTAGTGAGGATATGATATGATAAAGATGGTCATCTGTAGTGAGGATATGATATGGTAAAGATGGTCATCTGTAGTGAGGATATGATATGGTAAAGATGGTCATCTGTATTGAGGATATGATATGATAAAGATGGTCATCTGTATTGAGGATATGATATGATAAAGATGGTCATCTGTAGTGAGGATATGATATGATAAAGATGGTCATCTGTAGTGAGGATATGATATGGTAAAGATGGTCATCTGTATTGAGGATATGATATGGTAAAGATGGTCATCTGTAGTGAGGATATGATATGGTAAAGATGGTCATCTGTATTGAGGATATGATATGGTAAAGATGGTCATCTGTATTGAGGATATGATATGGTAAAGATGGTCATCTGTAGTGAGGATATGATACGATAAAGATGGTCATCTGTAGTGAGGATATGATATGGTAAAGATGGTCATCTGTATTGAGGATATGATATGGTAAAGATGGTCATCTGTAGTGAGGATATGATATGATAAAGATGGTCATCTGTATTGAGGATATGATAAAGATGGTCATCTGTAGTGAGGATATGATATGGTAAAGATGGTCATCTGTATTGAGGATATGATATGGTAAAGATGGTCATCTGTAGTGAGGATATGATATGGTAAAGATGGTCATCTGTAGTGAGCATATGATACGATAAAGATGGTCATCTGTAGTGAGGATATGATATGGTAAAGATGGTCATCTGTAGTGAGGATATGATATGGTAAAGATTGTCATCTGTAGTGAGGATATGATATGGTAAATATGGTCATCTGTAGTGAGGATATGATATGGTAAAGATGGTCATCTGTAGTGAGGATATGATATGATAAAGATGGTCATCTGTAGTGAGGATATGATATGGTAAAGAAGATCATCTGTAGTGAGGATATGATATGGTAAAGATGGTCATCTGTATTGAGGATATGATATGATAAAGATGGTCATCTGTAGTGAGGATATGATATGGTAAAGATGGTCATCTGTATTGAGGATATGATATGGTAAAGATGGTCACCTGTATTGAGGATATGATATGGTAAAGATGGTCATCTGTATTGAGGATATGATATGGTAAAGATGGTCATCTGTATTGAGGATATGATATGGTAAAGATGGTCATCTGTATTGAGGATATGATATGGTAAAGATGGTCATCTGTATTGAGGATATGATATGGTAAAGGTGGTCATCTGTATTGAGTATATGATATGGTAAAGATGGTCATCTGTATTGAGGATATGATATGAATAAAGATGGTAATCTGTATTGAGGATATGATATGGTAAAGATGGTCATCTGTATTGAGGATATGATATGGTAAAGATGGTCATCTGTAGTGAGGATATGATATGGTAAAGATGGTCATCTGTAGTGAGGATATGATATGGTAAAGATGGTCATCTGTATTGAGGATATGATATGGTAAAGATGGTCATCTGTATTGAGGATATGATATGGTAAAGATGGTCATCTGTAGTGAGGATATGATATGGTACTGATGGTCATCTGTATTGAGGATATGATATGGTAAAGATGGTCATCTGTATTGAGGATATGATATGGTAAAGATGGTCATCTGTAGTGAGGATATGATAAGGTAAAGATGGTCATCTGTAGTGAGGATATGATATGTTAAAGATGGTCATCTGTAGTGAGGATATGATATGGTAAAGATGGTCATCTGTATTGAGGATATGATATGGTAAAGATGGTCGTCTGTAGTGAGGATATGATATGGTAAAGGTGGTCATCTGTATTGAGGATATGATATGGTAAAGATGGTCATCTGTATTGAGGATATGATATGAATAAAGATGGTAATCTGTATTGAGGATATGATATGGTAAAGATGGTCATCTGTATTGAGGATATGATATGGTAAAGATGGTCACCTGTAGTGAGGATATGATATGGTAAAGATGGTCATCTGTAGTGAGGATATGATATGGTAAAGATGGTCATCTGTAGTGAGGATAAGATATTGGAAAGATGGTCATCTGTGGATAAGAGATGGTGAAGATGGTCCATTGAAGTGAAGATAAGATATGGTAAAGAGGGTGTTCTGAAGTGAGGATAAGACATGTTAAAGATGGGCATCTGGAGCGAGGATAAGAAAGGGTACAGATGGTCATCCGTGGATAAGATATGGTAAAGATGGTCATCTGTAGTGAGGATAAGAAAGGGTAAAGATGGTCATCCGTGGATAAGATATGGTAAAGATGGTCATCCGTGGATAAGATGTGGTAAAGATGGTCATCCGTCGATAAGATATGGTAAATATGGTCATCTGTGGATAAGATATGGTAAATATGGTCATCTGTGGATAAGATATGGTAAAGATGGTCATCTGTAGTGAGGATATGATAAAGATGGTCATCTGTAGTGAGGATAAGATATTGGAAAGATGGTCATCTGTGGATAAGAGATGGTGAAGATGGTCCATTGAAGTGAAGATAAGATATGGTAAAGAGGGTGTTCTGAAGTGAGGATAAGACATGTTAAAGATGGGCATCTGGAGCGAGGATAAGAAAGGGTACAGATGGTCATCCGTGGATAAGATATGGTAAAGATGGTCATCTGTAGTGAGGATAAGAAAGGGTAAAGATGGTCATCCGTGGATAAGATATGGTAAAGATGGTCATCCGTGGATAAGATGTGGTAAAGATGGTCATCCGTCGATAAGATATGGTAAATATGGTCATCTGTGGATAAGATATGGTAAATATGGTCATCTGTGGATAAGATATGGTAAAGATGGTCATCTGTAGTGAGGATATGATAAAGATGGTCATCTGTAGTGAGGATATGATATGATAAAGATGGTCATCTGTATTGAGGATATGATATGATAAAGATGGTCATCTGTAGTGAGGATATGATATGATAAAGATGGTCATCTGTAGTGAGGATATGATATGATAAAGATGGTCATCTGTATTGAGGATATGATATGGTAAAGATGGTCATCTGTAGTGAGGATATGATATGGTAAAGATGGTCATCTGTAGTGAGGATATGATATGGTAAAGATGGTCATCTGAATTGAGGATATGATATGATAAAGATGGTCATCTGTATTGAGGATATGATAAAGATGGTCATCTGTATTGAGGATATGATAAAGATGGTCATCTGTATTGAGGATATGATAAAGATGGTCATCTGTAGTGAAGATATGGTAAAGATGGTCATCTGTGGATAAGAGATGGTGAAGATGGTCCATTGAAGTGAAGATATGGTAAAGATGGTCATCTGTGGATAAGATATGGTAAAGATGGTCATCTGTAGATAAGATATTGGAAAGATGGTCATCTGTGGATAAGAGATGGTGAATATGGTCCATTGAAAAGATAAGATGGTCATCTGTGGGTAAGATATGGTAAATATGGTCCTCCTGAAGTGAAGATAAGATATGGTAAAGAGGGTGTTCTGAAGTGAGGATAAGACATGTTAAAGATGGGCATCTGGAGCGAGGATAAGAAAGGGTAAAGATGGTCATCCGTGGATAAGATATGGTAAAGATGGTCATCTGTAGTGAGGATAAGAAAGGGTAAAGATCGTCATCCGTGGATAAGATATGGTAAAGATGGTCATCCGTGGATAAGATGTGGTAAAGATGGTCATCCGTTGATAAGATATGGTAAATATGGTCATCTGTGGATAAGATATGGTAAAGATGGTCATCTGTGGATACAGTAAGATATGGTAAAGATGGTCATCTGTAGTGAGGATATGGTAAAGATGGTCATCTGTGGATAAGAGATGGTGAAGATGGTCCATTGAAGTGAAGATATGGTAAAGATGGTCATCTGTGGATAAGATATGGTAAAGATGGTCATCTGTAGATAAGATATTGGAAAGATGGTCATCTGTGGATAAGAGATGGTGAAGATGGTCCATTGAAGTGAAGATAAGATATGGTAAAGATGGTCATCTGTGGGTAAGATATGGTAAATATGGTCCTCCTGAAGTGAAGATAAGATATGGTAAAGAGGGTGTTCTGAAGTGAGGATAAGACATGTTAAAGATGGGCATCTGGAGCGAGGATAAGAAAGGGTAAAGATGGTCATCCGTGGATAAGATATGGTAAAGATGGTCATCTGTAGTGAGGATAAGAAAGGGTAAAGATGGTCATCCGTGGATAAGATATGGTAAAGATGGTCATCCGTGGATAAGATGTGGTAAAGATGGTCATCCGTCGATAAG
Source organism: Oncorhynchus keta (assembly GCF_023373465.1). NCBI lineage: Eukaryota > Metazoa > Chordata > Actinopteri > Salmoniformes > Salmonidae > Oncorhynchus > Oncorhynchus keta. Next base: position 79,607,779 of record NC_068421.1, read on the forward strand.
ATATGGTAAATATGGTCATCTGTGGATAAGATATGGTAAAGATGGTCATCTGTGGATACAGTAAGATATGGTAAAGATGGTCATCTGTAGTGAGGATATGATATGGTAAAGATGGTCATCTGTATTGAGGATATGATATGGTAAAGATGGTCATCTGTAGTGAGGATATGATATGATAAAGATGGTCATCTGTAGAGAGGATATGATATGGTAAAGATGGTAATCTGTAGTGAGGATATGATATGGTAAAGATTGTCATCTGTAGTGAGGATATGATATGGTAAAGATGGTCATCTGTAGTGAGGATATGATATGGTAAAGATGGTCATCTGTAGTGAGGATATGATATGATAAAGATGGTCATCTGTAGTGAGGATATGATATGGTAAAGAAGATCATCTGTAGTGAGGATATGATATGGTAAAGATGGTCATCTGTATTGAGGATATGATATGGTAAAGATGGTCATCTGTAGTGAGGATATGATATGGTAAAGATGGTCATCTGTATTGAGGATATGATATGGTAAAGATGGTCATCTGTAGTGAGGATATGATATGGTAAAGATGGTCATCTGTAGTGAGGATATGATATGATAAAGATGGTCATCTGTAGTGAGGATATGATCTGATAAAGATGGTCATCTGTATTGAGGATATGATATGGTAAAGATGGTCATCTGTAGTGAGGATATGATATGATAAAGATGGTCATCTGTAGAGAGGATATGATATGGTAAAGATGGTAATCTGTAGTGAGGATATGATATGGTAAAGATGGTAATCTGTATTGAGGATATGATATGGTAAAGATGGTCATCTGTAGTGAGGATATGATACGATAAAGATGGTCATCTGTAGTGAGGATATGATATGGTAAAGATGGTCATCTGTAGTGAGGATATGACATGACAAAGATGGTCATCTGTATTGAGTATATGATAAAGATGGTCATCTGTAGTGAGGATATGATATAGTAAAGATGGTCATCTGTATTGAGGATATGATATGGTAAAGATGGTCATCTGTAGTGAGGATATGATATGATAAAGATGGTCATCTGTAGTGAGGATATGATATGGTAAAGATTGTCATCTGTAGTGAGGATATGATATGGTAAAGATGGTCATCTGTAGTGAGCATATGATACGATAAAGATGGTCATCTGTAGTGAGGATATGATATGGTAAAGATGGTCATCTGTAGTGAGGATATGATATGGTAAAGATTGTCATCTGTAGTGAGGATATGATATGGTAAAGATGGTCATCTGTAGTGAGGATATGATATGGTAAAGATGGTCATCTGTAGTGAGGATATGATATGACAAAGATGGTCATCTGTAGTGAGGATATGATATGGTAAAGAAGATCATCTGTAGTGAGGATATGATATGGTAAAGATGGTCATCTGTATTGAGGATATGATATGGTAAAGATGGTCATCTGTAGTGAGGATATGATATGGTAAAGATGGTCATCTGTATTGAGGATATGATATGGTAAAGATGGTAATCTGTAGTGAGGATATGATATGGTAAAGATGGTCATCTGTATTGAGGATATGATATGGTAAAGATGGTCATCTGTATTGAGGATATGATATGGTAAAGATGGTCATCTGTATTGAGGATATGATATGGTAAAGGTGGTCATCTGTATTGAGGATATGATATGGTAAAGATGGTCATCTGTATTGAGGATATGATATGAATAAAGATGGCAATCTGTATTGAGGATATGATATGGTAAAGATGGTCATCTGTATTGAGGATATGATATGGTAAAGATGGTCATCTGTATTGAGGATATGATATGGCAAAGATGGTCATCTGTAGTGAGGATATGATATGATAAAGATGGTCATCTGTAGAGAGGATATGATATGGTAAAGATGGTAATCTGTAGTGAGGATATGATATGGTAAAGATGGTAATCTGTATTGAGGATATGATATGGTAAAGATGGTCATCTGTAGTGAGGATATGATACGATAAAAATGGTCATCTGTAGTGAGGATATGATATGGTAAAGATGGTCATCTGTAGTGAGGATATGATATGACAAAGATGGTCCTCTGTATTGAGGATATGATAAAGATGGTCATCTGTAGTGAGGATATGATATGGTAAAGATGGTCATCTGTATTGAGGATATGATATGGTAAAGATGGTCATCTGTAGTGAGGATATGATATGGTAAAGATGGTCATCTGTAGTGAGCATATGATACGATAAAGATGGTCATCTGTAGTGAGGATATGATATGGTAAAGATGGTCATCTGTAGTGAGGATATGATATGGTAAAGATTGTCATCTGTAGTGAGGATATGATATGGTAAAGATGCTAATCTGTAGTGAGGATATGATATGGTAAAGATGGTCATCTGTATTGAGGATATGATATGGTAAAGATGGTCATCTGTATTGAGGGTATGATATGGTAAAGATGGTCATCTGTATTGAGGATATTATATGGTAAAGGTGGTCATCTGTATTGAGGATATGATATGGTAAAGATGGTCATCTGTATTGAGGATATGATATGAATAAAGATGACAATCTGTATTGAGGATATGATATGGTAAAGATGGTCATCTGTATTGAGGATATGATATGGTAAAGATGGTCATCTGTATTGAGGATATGATATGGCAAAGATGGTCATCTGTAGTGAGGATATGATATGATAAAGATGGTCATCTGTAGAGAGGATATGATATGGTAAAGATGGTAATCTGTAGTGAGGATATGATATGGTAAAGATGGTAATCTGTATTGAGGATATGATATGGTAAAGATGGTCATCTGTAGTGAGGATATGATACGATAAAGATGGTCATCTGTAGTGAGGATATGATATGGTAAAGATGGTCATCTGTAGTGAGGATATGATATGACAAAGATGGTCATCTGTATTGAGGATATGATAAAGATGGTCATCTGTAGTGAGGATATGATATGGTAAAGATGGTCATCTGTATTGAGGATATGATATGGTAAAGATGGTCATCTGTAGTGAGGATATGATATGATAAAGATGGTCATCTGTAGTGAGGATATGATATGGTAAAGATGGTCATCTGTAGTGAGGATATGATATGGTAAAGATGGTCATCTGTAGTGAGGATATGATATGGTAAAGATGGTCATCTGTAGTGAGGATATGATATGGTAAAGATGGTCATCTGTAGTGAGCATATGATACGATAAAGATGGTCATCTGTAGTGAGCATATGATACGATAAAGATGGTCATCTGTAGTGAGGATATGATATGGTAAAGATGGTCATCTGTAGTGAGGATATGATATGGTAAAGATTGTCATCTGTAGTGAGGATATGATATGGTAAAGATGGTCATCTGTATTGAGGATATGATATGGTAAAGATGGTCATCTGTAGTGAGGATATGATATGGTAAAGATTGTCATCTGTATTGAGGATATGATATGGTAAAGATGGTCATCTGTAGTGAGGATATGATATGGTAAAGATTGTCATCTGTAGTGAGGATATGATATGGTAAAGATGGTCATCTGTAGTGAGGATATGATATGGTAAAGATGGTCATCTGTAGTGAGGATATGATATGATAAAGATGGTCATCTGTAGTGAGGATATGATAAAGATGGTCATCTGTAGTGAGGATATGATATGATAAAGATGGTCATCTGTAGTGAGGATATGATAAAGATGGTCATCTGTATTGAGGATATGATATGGCAAAGATGGTCATCTGTATTGAGGATATGATATGATAAAGATGGTCATCTGTAGTGAGGATATGATATGGTAAAGAAGATCATCTGTAGTGAGGATATGATATGGTAAAGATGGTCATCTGTATTGAGGATATGATATGGTAAAGATGGTCATCTGTATTGAGGATATGATATGGTAAAGGTGGTCATCTGTATTGAGGATATGATATGGTAAAGATGGTCATCTGTATTGAGGATATGATATGAATAAAGATGGCAATCTGTATTGAGGATATGATATGGTAAAGATGGTCATCTGTATTGAGGATATGATATGGTAAAGATGGTCATCTGTATTGAGGATATGATATGGCAAAGATGGTCATCTGTAGTGAGGATATGATATGGTAAAGATGGTCATCTGTAGTGAGGATATGATATGGTACTGATGGTCATCTGTATTGAGGATATGATATGGTAAAGATGGTCATCTGTATTGAGGATATGATATGGTAAAGATGGTCATCTGTATTGAGGATATGATATGGTAAAGATGGTCATCTGTAGTGAGGATATGATATGGTAAAGGTGGTCATCTGTAGTGAGGATATGATACGATAAAAATGGTCATCTGTAGTGAGGATATGATATGGTAAAGATGGTCATCTGTAGTGAGGATATGATATGATAAAGATGGTCAACTGTTGTGAGGAAATGTGATTGTGTACAGGGTTGGTAATTTTTTACATAGGAGAGGAAAACTTCAACTGATACATCTTCAACAGAATGCTACTCAAATCATCTCATCTCTCCTCTACTCCACTCCACCATTTGACTCATCTTCTCTCCCATCTGTGTGTGTGTGTGGCGGGTGAATGTGTGTGTGTGTGGTGCGTGCTTGCATGTGTGTGCGTGTGCTTGTTTGTACAGTGGTTGGTGAAGGAATCATGCAGATGATCAGAAAATCATTATTAGGAAATATCATTATGTGTATGTGTGTGTGTATTTACTGCTCATGTTGAGGACTTGCTTTCTCAGCAGGAGCCGTTTCCTCATGCAGAACTGGAAAACTAGATATGTAGGCAAACAAAACACTCTGCACAAACTACACACACACACACACAATCTGACTTTCCAGTGTGTGTGTGTGTGTGTGTGTGTGTGTGTGTGTGTGTGTGTGTGTGTGTGTGTGTGTGTGTGTGTGTGTGTGTGTGTGTGTGTGTGTGTGTGTGTGTGTGTTGATCTCACACTGAGGGTCTGCGGATGGGTATTTACTGGGTGCTGAGCGGTTTGGGCTACTTTGACGCCGCTCCACCCGTAAATGACCCCCCCCCCACCCCCCCACCCCCCACCCCACCCCCCACAGCAAGGAACAATGGGAAGACCTGGGAATAGGCTGGGGATGGGCTCTGATTCCCTGAACCCCCCCTTGGGGGTATAATGCCTTCCCCAGCTTGATCTACCAAGCTGATTTATACAGTAGTTATGTGTTTTATAAATAAGAAACACTACATCTTTGACAGATCATTTCGATACAGGACACCAGCTTTTTTTATATTACCCTTATTCTTTTGTCATTGCAAATTATCTTTATTTTGTATAATTTGCGAATACATTTATGGAAGAAAAGCTAAGGTATCTCTGTGCATGGTTTTATCTGTCCATGACCAACAGAATTACACAGGTTAAAACATTTGTAGAGAGAAAATCATTTCCATAAGAATTTCCATAATTTTCCCAACCTGCTTTTGAGGATATGAAGTGTGTGTGTGTGTGTGTGTGTGTGTGTGTGTGTGTGTGTGTGTGTGTGTGTGTGTGTGTGTGTGTGTGTGTGTGTGTGTGTGTGTGTGTGTGTGTGTGTCCCCTCCCTCTCTCTGAGACACGGGGATATTTTAACTCCTGGTGGGGCCTGGAGATGGATCAGGTAGATTGATTTCACACACAGAGAATAGGAGGAAAGATACAGTGTGTGTGTGTGTGTGTGTGTGTGTGTGTGTGTGTGTGTGTGTGTGTGTGTGTGTGTGTGTGTGTGTGTGTGTGTGTGTGTGTGTGTGTGTGTGTGTGTGTGTGTGTGTGTGTGTGTGTGTGTGAACAGAGAAATGCAGAGCGAGGAAGTAAGATACAACCTGATTATGTCTGTAATACATGAAACGTGTTCTAATAAATGACAGTCTCTTACGTAAACCCTTTGCGTATGGAGTGCAGACAAGCAGTAATTCATTGTTCAAAGGTTAAAATTGCCATGGACAATTATATAATTTAATTTTCTTAAGTGCTATTAGCATATATATTTAGTTACATATTCAGTGCTTGGGACTCGAGAATAGACTATAATGTGACACGGAATCAAGATCAATTTATTTACTATAGAGAATAAGAGAGAGAAAGCAGACAGCTAGACATAGACAGTAATTACGAGAGATGTAGAGAGATGGAGAGAGATGTAGAGAGAGGTAGAGAGATGTAGAGAGAGGTAGAGAGAGGTAGAGAGAGGTAGAGAGATGGAGAGAGATGTAGAGAGATGTAGAGAGATGGAGAGAGGTAGAGAGATGGAGAGAGGTAGAGAGATGTAGAGAGATGTAGAGAGATGTAGAGAGAGGTAGAGAGATGGAGAGAGAGGTAGAGAGAGGTAGAGAGATGAAGAGAGAATGGAAAAAAGGGAGAGAAGGAAAGAGAGAAATAGATTGATGCTTATTTATTTTTAGAAGTACAGAGAGGTAGAGAGAGAGGTATAGATAGTTAAAAGTGGAGAGAGGTCTATGTAAAGAGATGTAGGGAGAGGTAAAGAGAGGTAGGGAGAAGTAGAAGTAGAGAGGTAGAGGTTGAGGTATAGAGAAGTAGAATTAGAGAGAGGTAGAGGAAGGTAGAATGGTAGAGGGAGGTAAAGAGTGTTAGAGGTAGAGAGTGGTAGAAATACAGAGATGTAGCGGTAGAGAGAAGTGGAGGTAAAGAGAGGTAAAGAGAGGTAGTCGGAGGTAGGTAGATGTACAGAGAGGTAGAGAAGATGAGGTAGAGGAAGGTACAAGTAGAGAGAGGTAGAGGTACATAGAGGTAGAGGAAGGTAGAGAGGTAGAGTGGTAGAAATATAGAGAGGTAGAGTGAGGTAGAAGTAGAGAAAGGTAGAAGTAGAGAAAGGTAGAAGTACAGAGAAAAAGAGAGAGGTTGACAGAGGTACAGAAAGGTAGAGGTAGAGAGAGGTAGAGGTAGAGAGCGGTAAAGGTTTAGAGACAGAGGGAGGTAGAAGTTTAGAAAGGTGGGTAGAGTGGGGTATAGGTAGAGAGACGTAGAAGTACAGAGAGGTAGAGATACCTTTTTGTAGATACTTTTGTACCTGTTTCCTCCAGCATCTTCACAAGGTCCTTTGCTGTTGTTCTGGGATTGATTTGCACTTTTCGCACCAAAGTACGTTCATCTCTAGGAGACAGAGGATGCCTCCTTCCTGAGCGGTATGACGCCTGCGTGGTCCCATGGTGTTTATACCTGCGTACTATTGTCTGTACAGATGAATGTGGTACCTTCAGGCGTTTGGATATTGCTCCCCAGGATGAACCAGACTTGTGGACGTCTACAATTTTTTTCTGAGGTCTTGGCTGATTTATTTTGTTTTTCCCATGATCAAGCAATGAGGCACTGAGTGTGAAGATAGGCCTCAAAATACATCCACAGGTACACCTCCAATTGACTCAAATGATGTCTGTTAGCCTATCAGAAGCTTCTAAAGCCATGACATAATTTCCTGGAATTTTCCAAGCTGTTTAAAGACAGTCAACTTAATGTATGTAAACTTCTGACCCACTGGAATTGTGATACAGTGAATTATAAGTGAAATAATCTGTCTGTAAACAATTGTTGGGAAAATGACTTGTGTCATGCACAAAGTAGATGTCCTAACTGACTTGCCCAAACTATAGTTTGTTTACAATATGTGTGTAGTGGATGAAAAACAAGTTTTAATGACTCCAACCTAAGTGTATGTAAATTTCCAACTTCAACTGTAGGTAGAGAGAGGTAGAGGGAGGTAGAAATAGAGAGAGGTAGAGAGAGGTAGAGGGAGGTAGAAATAGAGGGAGGTAGAAATGGAGAGAGGTAGAGAGAGGTAGAGGGATGTAGAAATAGAGAGAGGTAGAGGGAGGTAGAAATAGAGAGAGGGAGAGGGAGGTAGAAATAGAGAGAGGTAGAGAGAGGTAGAGGGAGGTAGAAATAGAGAGAGGTAGAGGGATGTAGTGTGAGGTAGAAATACAGAGAGGTAGAAGTAGATAGAGTTTGAGGTAGAGATAGAGATAGGCAGAGGTCAAAGTAAGGAGAGGTAAAGAGAGGTAGAGAGAGGTAGAGGGACGTAGTTGAGAGAGGTAGAAATACAAAGAGGATGAGAGAGGTAAAGGTAGAGAAAGGTAGAGGTAGATGAGGTGGGGAGAAGTAGAGAGAGGTAGAAGTAGAGAGAGATTGAGTTAGAGGTACGTAGAGGTAGAGAGAGGTATAGGTAGAGAAAGAGGTAGAGGTAGAGAGAGGAAGAAGTACACAGAGAGGTAGAGGTAGGGTGATATTGGTAGAGGTAGAGAGTGGTAAAGGAAGGTAGAGGTAGGTAGAGGTAGAGACAGGTAGAGGTATAGAGAGGTAAAGGTAGAAAGAGGTAGAGGGAGGTAGAGAGAGGTAAAGGTAGAAGTACAGAGAAATAAAGGTAGAGATAGGTAGCTGTACAGAGAGGTTGAAGTAAAGAGTGGTGGAGGTAGAGAGAGGTAAAAGAGAGGTAAAGGTAGAGAGAGGGAGAGGTAAAGAGAGAGAGAGGTAGCGAGAGGGAGAGGTAAAGAGAGAGAGAGGTAGCGAGAGGGAGAGGTAAAGAGAGAGAGAGGTAGCGAGAGGGAGAGGTAAAAGAGAGAGAGAGGTAGAGGTAGAGAGAGGGAGAGGTAGAGGAAAGTAGAGAGAGGTAGATTTAGGTAGAGGTATAGGTAAAGTGACAGGTAGAGGGAGGTAGATATACAGAGAAGTAGAGATAGGTAGAAATACAGAGAAGTAGAGATAGGTAGAAGTAGAGCGTGGTAGAAGTACAGAGAGATAGAGGTAGAGAGAGGGAGAGGTAGAGAGAGGGAGAGGTAAAGGGAGAGAGGGGTAGAGGTAGAGAGAGGGAGAGGGAGAGGTAAAGAGAGAGAGAGGTAGAGGAAAGTAGAGAGAGGTAGATTTGGGTAGAGGTATAGGTAAAGTGACAGGTAGAGGGAGGTAGAAATACAGAGAAGTAGAGATAGGTAGAAATACAGAGAAGTAGAGATAGGTAGAAGTAGAGCATGGTAGAGAGAGGTAGAAGTAGAGAGAGATGGAGGTATAGAGAGGTAGAGGTGGAGAGAGTTCAAAGTGCAGAGAGATAGAGGTATAGAGAGGTAGAGGTAGAAGTAGAGAGAGCTAGAGGTAGAGAGAGGTCGAAGAAAAGAGTCAAGGAGAGGTAAAGCGAGGTAGAAGTAGGGGTAGAGCGAGGTGGAGGGAGGTACAGATAGATAGAGGTAGAAGTACAGAGAGGTCAAAGAAAAGAGTCAAGGAGAGGTAAAGCGAGGTAGAAGTAGGGGTAGAGCGAGGTGGAGGGAGGTACAGATAGATAGAGGTAGAAGTACAGAGAGGTCGAAGAAAAGAGTCAAGGAGAGGTAAAGTGAGGTAGAAGTAGGGGTAGAGCGAGGTGGAGGGAGGTACAGATAGATAGAGGTAGAAGTACAGAGAGGTAGAAGAAAAGAGTCAAGGAGAGGTAAAGCGAGGTAGAAGTAGGGGTAGAGCGAGGTGGAGGGAGGTACCGATAGATAGAGGTAGAAGTACAGAGAGATAGAAGAAGAGAGAGATAAACGTAGAGAGAGGTCGAAGTTAAGAGAGGTAGAGAGAGGTAGATAGAGGTAGAGGAAGGTAAGGAGAAGTAGACGTAGAGGTTGATGGACGTAGAGAGATGTCGTGACGTTGTATTAGTTAATGTGACGACTGTTGCTCATCGAATGATTACAAGTTTCTAATTATGTGATTAATTGAATTGAGAAATTATTAACTCATTAACCTGGGGCACCATGGTAAAACCAGTTTTTATTGAGTTTCTATTTCCCAAATTAACTCAAAAAATATCAGAATATCGATTTTACAACAGCCGCTAATTAACCAGTTGCCTCTAACAATCTCGTTCCGAACGTCGGATAGCCCGTGAATCTGCACGGACCCGGGTCTCACCAATGAGTTCGTACCACACTAATCTTAGTTGAATATTTATTTACTAAAAAGCTCAAATGATGATAAAAGATACACATAGACAAAACACATCATAGGCTATTGATTAGAACTTAGTATAACAGGCCAACACACTATGGCGCGTGTTACCCAAAATGGGGATTTCAAAAGAGAGAGAAAAAAAGAAAGTACACAAGAGAAATATACATTTGGGTGAATTTGTCAGCTATGCTATTCTAACCCTAGCCCCAAACTGTCGCTCGTATCGGTCAGAATATAATGATGTAATTACGTGGGGATGATCTCTTCGGATTCTCTGCGTAGACCGTTCCGCTGTTCGATGACGCACTTCTCCTGCGCACCTCCCTGCTTGTCCTCCCGGTGTCAGTGTCCTTTTGGCTTAGGAGTCTGTTACTTCACCCCTTTCTCTGGAAGGGGTCTTCTGAGGACAGACAGCTCTGTAGCTCAGAGCTCACAGCATAGGACTGAAACCCTTTAGATACCACGATTCGATGGGAGATGGAGGCCAGGTGGTTCGACTTGAATTCACCCGCTTAGACACAGCTACTCATCCGTAGCTTGGGTAGAAAAGGATTTCTTTGTCCGTTCTGGGTTCATTGACTTTTTTAGACCTCGCTGCAGCTGGGATCACGTAGTCCTGTTGTAAATTCTATACTCACAGGTTTTATACCCTTGGGTCCGAAGTGGGCGTAACCGCCTTTAGGGCAATTCTCTGGGCGTACCAAGTTAATGAGGCAAGGTCCAGATTTGACTCAAATCCAATTTTAGACAACTAACTTAACATTTCATTTTCCCCAAAACATTCTCTTTGATTTGGATATTTTTTATACAACGTACAATGTATAAACATCAAACATATACTAGGAAAACCCTTCACATTACAATGTTTTCATAATAACGTATTCTATTAACCTTTAATAACAAAACACAAATGACATACATTTTCATATTCCATCTATCGTCATGACCACCGTTGTGGCTGATGGAAACCATTGTTCCAAAGTCATGTTTAATGTTCTGAGGCTGGTTCTCCATAGGAACAGGACAAAGGAATTTGTCTGTGGCCTGAGATTTACCAGGGGCGTGAGGGGCCATGAAACCCCCCGCATCTTCAGACGCCTAGATCTCTCCTCCTCTGTTGGGGTTGAGAGATATTCTGTAGGGTTGTGGTCTCCTGTAACCTGACCTGATCAAGACAGTCATGACAGAGAGGTAGAGAGAGGTTGAGGTAGAGCGTTTGAGGTGGAGGCAGGTAGAAGTAGAGAGAGGTAGAAGTACCGAGATGTATAGAGAGGTAGAGATCGGTAGAAGTACACAGAGGTAGAGGTAGAGAATGGTAGAGGTCGAGGAAGGTAGAGAGGTAGAATTACAGAGAGGTAGAAGTAGAGAGATTTAGAAAGAGGTAGAGGAAGGTAGGGAGAAGTAGACAGAGGTTGATGGACGTAGGGAGAGGTTGAGGAAGGTAGAAGTAGAGAGATGTAGAGTAAGGTAGAGAGAGGTAGAGGAAGGTAGAAGTACAGAGAGGTAGAAGTACAGAGAGGTAGAAGTAGAGAGAGGGAGAGAGGGGGAGAGAGGTAGAGGGAGAGAGAGGTAGAGGAAGGTAGAGAGAGAGAGGGAGGTTGAGGGAGGTAGAAGTACAGAGAAGAAGAGAGAGAGAGGGAGGTTGAGGGAGGTAGAAGTACAGAGAAGTAGAGAGAGATAGGTAGAGAGAGTTGGAAGAAGGTAGAGAGATGTAGAGGTAGAGGGAAGTTGAGAGAGGTTGAGGTAGAGAGAGGTTGAGGTAGAGAGAGGTAGAAAGTGGTTGAGAGAGAGAAGTACAGAGATGTAGAGAGAGGTAGAAGTATGATAGAGATAGAGGTAGAAGTAAAGAGGGGTAGCTAGAGACAGAGAGGTAGATGGAGGTAGAGGGATGTAGTGGGAGGTAGAGAGGGGTAGAAGTATAGAGGGGTAGAAATACAGAGAGGTAGAGGGAGGTAGAGGGATGTAGTGGGAGTTAGAGAGAGGTAGAAGTACGGAGAGGTAGAGGGGGGTAGAGGGATGTAGTGGGAGGTAGAGAGGGGTAGAAGTACAGAGAGGTAGAAGTACAGAGAGGTAGAGGTAGGTAGAGGTAGAAGTAAAGATGGGTAGGGAGAGGTAAAGAAAGGTAGAGGAGGTAGATAGAGGTAGGGAGAATGTGAAGTAGAGGGGTAAAGAGTAGAGGAAGGTAGAAAGAGGTAAAGAGAGGTAGAGGAAGAGAGAGGTAGAGAGAGAGTATACTGCCTCTGATCTGGAGGACTCATTAAACATAGAACATCCCTGGTCATCCCGTATACTGCCTCTGATCTGGAGGACTCATTAAACATAGAATATCCCTGGTCATCCCGTATACTCCCTCTGATCTGGAGGACTCATTAAACATGGAATATCCCTGGTCATCCTGTATACCCCCTCTAATCTGGAGGACTCATTAAACAGAATATCCCTGGTCATCCCGTATACTGCCTCTGATCTGGAGGACTCATTAAACATAGAATATCCCTGGTCATCCTGTATACTGCCTCTGATCTGGAGGACTCATTAAACATAGAATATCCCTGGTCATCCCGTATACTCCCTCTGATCTGGAGGACTCATTAAACATAGAATATCCCTGGTCATCCTGTATACTGCCTCTGATCTGGAGGACTCATTAAACATAGAATATCCCTGGTCATCCCGTATACTCCCTCTGATCTGGAGGACTCATTAAACATGGAATATCCCTGGTCATCCTGTATACCCCCTCTAATCTGGAGGACTCATTAAACATAGAATATCCCTGGTCATCCCGTATACTGCCTCTGATCTGGAGGACTCATTAAACATAGAATATCCCTGGTCATCCTGTATACTGCCTCTGATCTGGAGGACTCATTATTAAACATAGAATATCCCTGGTCATCCCATATACTGCCTCTGATCTGGAGGACTCATTAAACATAGAATATCCCTGGTCATCCCGTATACTCCCTCTGATCTGGAGGACTCATTAAACATAGAATATCCCTGGTCATCCCGTATACTGCCTCTGATCTGGAGGACTCATTAAACATAGAATATCCCTGGTCATCCTGTATACTGCCTCTGATCTGGAGGACACATTAAACATAGAATATCCCTGGTCATCCCGTATACTGCCTCTGATCTGGAGGACTCATTAAACATAGAATATCCCTGGTCATCCCGTATACTGCCTCTGGTCTGGAGGACTCATTAAACATAGAATATCCCTGGTCATCCCGTATACTGCCTCTGGTCTGGAGGACTCATTAAACATAGAATATCCCTGGTCATCCCGTATACTGCCTCTGGTCTGGAGGACTCATTAAACATAGAATATCCCTGGTCATCCCGTATACTCCCTCTGATCTGGAGGACTCATTAAACATAGAATATCCCTGGTCATCCCGTATACTGCCTCTGATCTGGAGGACTCATTAAACATAGAATATCCCTGGTCATCCCGTATACTGCCTCTGATCTGGAGGACTCATTAAACATAGAATATCCCTGGTCATCCTGTATACCCTCTGATCTGGAGGACTCATTAAACATAGAATATCCCTGGTCATCCTGTATACTGCCTCTGGTCTGGAGGACTCATTAAACATAGAATATCCCTGGTCATCCCGTATACTGCCTCTGATCTGGAGGACTCATTAAACATAGAACATCCCTGGTCATCCTGTATACTGCCTCTGATCTGGAGGACTCATTAAACATAGAATATCCCTGGTCATCCCGTATACTGCCTCTGATCTGGAGGACTCATTAAACATAGAATATCCCTGGTCATCCCGTATACTGCCTCTGATCTGGAGGACTCATTAAACATAGAACATCCCTGGTCATCCCGTATACTGCCTCTGATCTGGAGGACTCATTAAACATAGAATATCCCTGGTCATCCCGTATACTGCCTCTGATCTGGAGGACTCATTAAACATAGAATATCCCTGGTCATCCCGTATACTCCCTCTGATCTGGAGGACTCATTAAACATGGAATATCCCTGGTCATCCTGTATACTGCCTCTGATCTGGAGGACTCATTAAACATAGAATATCCCTGGTCATCCTGTATACTGCCTCTGATCTGGAGGACTCATTAAACATAGAATATCCCTGGTCATCCCGTATACTCCCTCTGATCTGGAGGACTCATTAAACATAGAATATCCCTGGTCATCCCGTATACTGCCTCTGATCTGGAGGACTCATTAAACATAGAATATCCCTGGTCATCCCGTATACTCCCTCTGATCTGGAGGACTCATTAAACATGGAATATCCCTGGTCATCCTGTATACCCCCTCTAATCTGGAGGACTCATTAAACATAGAATATCCCTGGTCATCCTGTATACTGCCTCTGGTCTGGAGGACTCATTAAACATAGAATATCCCTGGTCATCCTGTATACCCCCTCTAATCTGGAGGACTCATTAAACATAGAATATCCCTGGTCATCCCGTATACTGCCTCTGATCTGGAGGACTCATTAAACATAGAATATCCCTGGTCATCCCGTATACTGCCTCTGATCTGGAGGACTCATTAAACATAGAATATCCCTGGTCATCCTGTATACTGCCTCTGATCTGGAGGACTCATTAAACATAGAATATCCCTGGTCATCCCGTATACTCCCTCTGATCTGGAGGACTCATTAAACATAGAATATCCCTGGTCATCCTGTATACTGCCTCTGATCTGGAGGACTCATTAAACATAGAATATCCCTGGTCATCCCGTATACTGCCTCTGATCTGGAGGACTCATTAAACATAGAATATCCCTGGTCATCCTGTATACTGCCTCTGATCTGGAGGACTCATTAAACATGGAATATCCCTGGTCATCCCGTATACTGCCTCTGATCTGGAGGACTCATTAAACATAGAATATCCCTGGTCATCCCGTATACTGCCTCTGATCTGGAGGACTCATTAAACATAGAACATCCCTGGTCATCCCGTATACTGCCTCTGATCTGGAGGACTCATTAAACATAGAATATCCCTGGTCATCCTGTATACCCCCTCTAATCTGGAGGACTCATTAAACATAGAATATCCCTGGTCATCCCGTATACTGCCTCTGGTCTGGAGGACTCATTAAACATAGAATATCCCTGGTCATCCTGTATACCCCCTCTAATCTGGAGGACTCATTAAACATGGAATATCCCTGGTCATCCCGTATACTGCCTCTGATCTGGAGGACTCATTAAACATAGAATATCCCTGGTCATCCCGTATACTGCCTCTGATCTGGAGGACTCATTAAACATAGAATATCCCTGGTCATCCCGTATACTGCCTCTGATCTGGAGGACACATTAAACATAGAATATCCCTGGTCATCCCGTATACTGCCTCTGATCTGGAGGACTCATTAAACATAGAATATCCCTGGTCATCCTGTATACCCCCTCTAATCTGGAGGACTCATTAAACATAGAATATCCCTGGTCATCCTGTATACCCCCTCTAATCTGGAGGACTCATTAAACATAGAATATCCCTGGTCATCCTGTATACCCCCTCTAATCTGGAGGACTCATTAAACATAGAATATCCCTGGTCATCCCGTATACTGCCTCTGATCTGGAGGACTCATTAAACATAGAATATCCCTGGTCATCCCGTATACTGCCTCTGATCTGGAGGACTCTTTACCACACATGCTCCGTTTGTTATTGATGTCCGACTGTTGGAGTGTGCCCCTGGCTATCCATAAATAAATACAAAACTAGATAAGAACAAGGAATTTGAAATTATTAATACTGTTACTTTTGAAACGTAAGTATATTTATCAATTACATTTACTTTCGATATTTAAGTATTTTTAAAACCAAATACTTATAGACTTTTACTCAAGAAGTATTTGACTGGGTGACTTTCACTTGAGTCATTTTCTATTAAGTTATCTTTACTTTTACTCAAGTATGACAATTGGGTACTTACTTGGGTACTTACTTCTACCCGGGAGGGCTTGGCCTGTTTGTCCACTTGTCCTACAGACAAGGAGATGACTGAGGTCTGAAGACAAGTCTCGGTCCAAAAGGCTCTTGAACAGCTTCTACCCCCAAGCCATAAGACTGCTGAACAATTCATTTACAATGACCCCCCCCCACCACCACTTCACCCCCACCTACATGTATAAATTACCTCAACTAACCTGTACCCCCACACATTGACTCGGTACCGGTATTCCCTGTATATAGCCTCGTTATTGTTATTTTAAACCTATTTATTATCATTTGATTTTTTACTTTATTTTATTTAGTAAATATTTTCTTAATATTTAGTCAATCTTTTCTTAACTCCATATCTGCAACTGTATTGCTGGTTAAGGGCTTATAAGTAAGCATTTCACTGTTGTATTTGGTGCATGTGACAAAATTTGATTTGAAAATGTTGTGTTGTTTGATGCAAGAAACGACTTTACAAAATACAATTCATTATTATTCACATGGCATTATTACAGAGAATCAGACAAATTATGCTGCCCTCTGCCTATTGGCTACTTAGCTTATTCAAGACAGTCTCAAAATACAACACTGTCCCTTTAAGACATAAAACAAGCTCTTTACCTGGCTGGCTTTTTAAAGATGTCCAGAAATGTACATGTTTTGTGTTCTTGTAGGTCACAACCACTCCCCCATTGTTGACTACAAATGTTCTATAACTGGGCTAATAACTCACTAACTACCAAAGGATATGAACTAAATGTGCACACGTGGCTACATGTATCTCTCACTTTGATCTCAAAACAAGTGCATCTACTCACAACCGCTAATGCTGTAAACACAGTCCAGTTGAAAGTAAATGGCACAGATCCACATACGGCAATAGTCTATTTGCATATAGGCCTACTGCAGCTCTGATTGGTTATGACGCACAGGTCTGTGTAGAGTACAGGCCTGAGTCGTGCCTGTCAGTGCAATAGAATCCTACTCCAATGCGCTCTGCCTACAAGAAAATCTCTTGCACAGTTAGTTTTCCATACTAATTCTCGCATAGTTCATTTTGTTTCAGTATGTTACATTGAAAGTGGCTAATATTGCGTTGATTCGAGCACAATTCCTACAATAAAGCGAAATGTTGATAGTTTTAGCTAAAGGGGAAAACCCAAAAAGTTCAGTGAAGTTCAATCTCGTGCTTCTCTGTGCGGGCTGATATTTCCTCTGTGCTGCAGTTGGAGGGAGCTACGAGCAGCCTAGAGGGAACAGTGGTTCAGAGGGCAGGGTCATGTTGTTTAGGATGATCTTGTCACATCCAGTCTCTCTAGAACAAGAAGGAGCTGGAGTTCTAAGGAGTACCTGGGGAGACGGGCTGGTGTGTGGATGTGTGTGTGTCTACACTACAGTGGGGCCATAGAAGGGCCAGGTCCGTCAGGCACATGCCATTACTCACTCCCTGCATCACAATTAGTGCAAATGGGACATTACAGGGAAATTATCATCAATATGATATTAAGAGACGCTCCCTAAACCAATCAGGGGAAAAGTGCTTATTCCTCTGTGTCGACAGATAACGAGAGAGGATGCTGAAGAGTTGGGTAAAGGAGTGGAGGGGGGGACATGGAGAAGAAGGAGGGAGGGGTGGGGTGGATAAACAAGGTGGTTGAAGTGGGGTAGGGGAGAGAGAGAGAAAGAGATGGACAGACAAAATTGGACATTATGTCCTGAGTACATGAGGAAGTGCCTTGAAAACCAGCCACTAGGGGCAACAGTGAGGGCTATTACCATCAATTAGGCTTGGGTTTTGCTAGAGTGTTGTGGACAGGGGTGGTGGATGGGCATAATCCAATGACTCTGGATCAGAAGGTTGGGATAGGGTTAAAACCTCAAGTAAAACGCCAGTGTCTACAACTGGGATTGAACTCACAACCTTCTGACCCAGAGTCATGGGATTTTGGTTTAAACATTAAGTTTAAACCATGCAATCCAATGACTCCGGATCAAAAGGTTGTGTGTTTGATCTCAGTCGTGGACACTTGTTTTTCTTTTTCTTTTAACCCTATCCCAACCCTTAACCCTTACCTAAACCATTCATAATGAGTGACTAAACTTAACCCGTAACTTTGAAATTTGACGTTTGGAGAAAAGGAACGATACAGAGCAACAGGAGCAACGTTTAGAGAAAAGGAACGATACAGAGCAACAGGAGCAACGTTTGGAGAAAAGGAACGATACAGAGCAACAGGAGCAACGTTTGGAGAAAAGGAACGATACAGAGCAACAGGAGCAACGTTTGGAGAAAAGTAACGATACAGAGCAACAGGAGCAACGTTTGGAGAACTTGGATGAATGTCTGACTTTGCAGTGAGACTGTGAGATGTTGTTGAACTTGTAATAGGTGTGTTACTGAGTTGGCTCAGTCTTTACTCATTGTATTTAATCATGTAGTGTAATTAAGCTATAGATGTATACCCCTTTGCCCTCAGAACAGCCTCAGTTCATCTGGGCATGGACTCTACACGGTGTTGAAAGCATTCTACAGGGATGCTGGCCCATGTTGACTTCAATTCTTCCCACAATTGTGTCAAGTTGGCTGGATGTCCTTTGTGTGGTGGACTGTTCTTGATACACACAGGAAACTTTAGAGCGTGAAAAACCCAGCAGCGTTGCAGTTCTTGACACACTCAAACCGGTGCTCCTGGCACCTACATACCCCGTTCAATGTCACATAAATATTTTGTCTTTCCCATTCACCCTCTGAATGACACACATACACAATCCATGTCTCAGTTGTCTCAAGGCTTAAAAATCCTTCAACCCGTCTCCTCCTCTTCATCTACACTGACGTCAATAAGGGATCGTAGCTTTCACCTGGTCAGTCTAAAGAAAGAGCAGATGTTCCTAATGTTTTGTACACTCAGTGTATATTTCAAATAGCCTCATGTTAGTTCCATTGGAAAAAAAATCCTAGAATAACTGAGACAGAAAGTGTGGTCCATTTGGTTAATGGGAATCGGGCTATCTCAGCCAATAACACTTGCCGTATATCTCACTTCATTTGGCTAGTGTCGCGTCAGCAACATAACCAGGGGAAATAATAATGTGTAGCTATCTACATATGGAGAAGTAATGAATGAGAGAGGGATAGAGGGAGGTCTGGGAGGGAGGGATGGATGGATGGAGGGGGAGGGAGGAAGGGAGGAATGGGGAGTGAGGGAGGGATAGAGGGAGAAAGGGGGGAAAGGGAGGGAGGAAGGGGGAGAGATGTAGGGAGGAAGGAGGGTGGAGGGAGGAACTGTGAGGAAGGGATGGAGGGGGGAGAGAGGGAGGGAGGAAGGAAGGGGAAGGGATGGAGGGGGAGGGAGGGAGGGAGGGAGGGAGGGAGGGAGGGAGGGAGGGAGGGAGGGAGGGAGGGAGGGAGGGAGGGAGGGAGGGAGAGAGGGGGAGGGAGGGATGGGGAGGAAGTGGGAGGGTGGGACGGATGGAGAGAGGAAGGGGAGGGTGGGAGGGAGGAAGGGGGAAAGGGAGAGATGGAGGGATGGATAGAGGGAGACAGGGGGAAAGGGAGGAAGGGAGGAATGGGGAGAGATGGAGGGAGGAAGGGGGAAATGGAGAGATGGAGGGAGGGATAGAGGGAGAAAGGGGGAAAAGGGAGGGAGGGAGGAATGGGGAGAGATGGAGGGAGGAAGGGGGAAATGGAGGGATGGAGGGAGGGATGGAGGGAGGAAGGGGGAAAGGGAGGGATGGAGGGAGGGATGGAGGGAGGAACGGGGAAAGTGAGAGATGGAGGGAGGGATAGAGGGAGGAAGGGGGAAAGGGAGGGAGAGTGTAATTGATACCATTATATTGTGGTATATTTCCCATTCTTTCCTTATGGTTTTTTTGTTCTTAAATCATTTTTTCCTTTTTAATTTCATATGCTGCCTTCACAGCATGTTGAGGCAGTCTATCTGGTCAGTGTTTTTAGTTTAGTTTGATGTGACTCCCAGGCTGTAGTTGCTGTGTATTTAATCATATCAATTAGTGTGATTGGTATTGGACATTCGCTAGCACTGTGTCACCATGGTGATTGACGGGAGATATTCTCTGAGAGAGAATCTCTTTGAGAGAGAGAGAGAGAGAGAGAGGTTTTGGAGTTAGACAGTAACACTGAATTGCAGCTCTATTTCATCAGACCTCAGTGAGTAATATGTAGGCCTAGGTGACCTCATCTTGTCCAATAGTAGGGCCTACTGACAGCAAACGTTCATTCAGAGGAAATGATGCGTTAACTCAGAGGAAGTGATGCCTCGACAAGACACACCTGAATGGCCTCCCAGTATCCCCAGGTTTGGCAGCTGTTTTGAGGGTTCAGCTGCGCCCGGTCTGTACTTGATCTGTCATAATGATTGTCTTTAATATCAACACATGCGGGTGAGCTGGATTACAATGACCAATAGGAAATGTTGTTTGAATTTGGTGTTTGTAGGTAGGTCGACCACTGTGTGTCTTGAAAGACTTGTCAAAATCCCAGTTGTGCGTGTGTAAGAGAGAGAATGTGTGTGTGCGTGTGTGATGGTATAGGTGCAGTGGCTGGGCCTGCTGCCTGCCGCTACACAGCTCATTTCACAGCTGTGTAGGATTAGGTGGTGGAGTGCGGTGGGCTAAGCTGCCTCTTTTATCTCATTCAAACATGTTGCTAATTCAGCACTGGGCGGCTGCATGCCGCGGGAGTCTGCCTGACTTCCTTAGAGCGCGCGCGCGCACACACACACACACACACACACACACACACACACACACACACACACACACACACACACACACACACACACACACACACACACACACACACACACACACACACACACACACACACACACACACACACACACACACACACACACACACACACACACACACACACACTGCTTTAGTAGCCCTAGCCGACCGCTAAGCGCTGTATCATTCTCCCCGGTGTGAATAAACCGCTAGTCCTAATCCCCAATCAACCACCGTGACACGGATTATCACCCGAGACACGCGCTGCGACCCGGGAGAGAGGGAGGAGGGGGAAGGGGGCGAAAGAGGTGTTTGCAAGAAAGGGGGGAGAGGTAGTGAGAGGAGGGTGTCAGGGAGAGTAAAACATGAATTCAGGCTGAACCACTCTGACTCATTGACAATTAATTCAGGGGAAGTTGCCTCACAAAAGACATATTACAAGACTATAAAAAAGGACTACACACTTGTCAAAGTATAAAGTGTTTAATTGTGTTAATGAATTAATTCAGTATTCTGTGTGTGTGTTTAAACGAGTGTGTTCCATATTGAATTCTTCACCCAGAGGGGAACACACACACACAGAGCCTTAGGGGCTCCGAGTCTCAAACAGAACCCCCGAGATCAAACAGAACCCCTGAGATCACAAGCCTTTCTTCCTGTGTTAACCCCTCATACCTCTCCTACAGTACATGCCCCCTGGTACAGCCTACAGCAAGAGGCTCTCCCTCCCTCCCTCCATGTGTGTGTTTACTCCTGAGTTAATTCAGTACTAATTGGTGTAACATGGTGTAAAGCTCAGGGAAATACAGCTAACAGCCAAGTCCTCCCACAGGGCCTTGTGGGTAAAAATATGTCACAACCACTCAACCTCAACCGTGGCCTAAGAAAACAAACAGCAGGCTGTACTGTACATAATGTTATTATTCAACTGAAAAAAAAGAAGATCAGACTTTTAATGTACATATTTTGTTTTGTATCACATTGGCTGTCTTCATGGGTTTGTGTAAAATCCCCAGAAAACAGGATGAGTCCCAGCGTATCAAGGCACAAGGTGAGACCCAGATGCAGACAGGAGGCAGATGGTTGGAGTCTCACAATGTTTATTCATCTAAAGGGGTAGGAGAGAGAATGGTCTTGGACAGGCAAAAGGTCGAAACCAGATCAGAGTCCAGGAGCTACAGAGTGGCAGACAGGCCCGTGGTCAAGGAGGGCAGAATAGTCAGGCAGGAGGGTAAACAGTCCAGGAGGTACAGAGTGGCAGACAGGCCCGTGGTCAAGGCAGGCAGAAAGAATAGTCAGGCAGGAGGGTAAAGAGTCCAGGAGGTACAGAGTGGCAGACAGGCCCGTGGTCAAGGCAGGCAGAATAGTCAGGCAGGAGGGTACAGAGTGGCAGACAGGCCCGTGGTCAAGGCAGGCAGAATAGTCAGGCAGGAGGGTACAGAGTCCAGGAGGTACAGAGTGGCAGACAGGCCCGTGGTCAAGGCAGGCAGAATAGTCAGGCAGGAGGGTACAGAGTGGCAGACAGGCCCGTGGTCAAGGCAGGCAGAATAGTCAGGCAGGAGGGTACAGAGTCCAGGAGGTACAGAGTGGCAGACAGGCCCGTGGTCAAGGCAGGCAGAATAGTCAGGCAGGAGGGTAAAGAGTCCAGGAGGTACAGAGTGGCAGACAGGCCCGTGGTCAAGGCAGGCAGAATAGTCAGGCAGGAGGGTACAGAGTCCAGGAGGTACAGAGTGGCAGACAGGCCCGTGGTCAAGGCAGGCAGAATAGTCAGGCAGGAGGGTACAGAGTGGCAGACAGGCCCGTGGTCAAGGCAGGCAGAATAGTCAGGCAGGAGGGTACAGAGTCCAGGAGGTACAGAGTGGCAGACAGGCCCGTGGTCAAGGCAGGCAGAATAGTCAGGCAGGAGGGTACAGAGTCCAGGAGGTACAGAGTGGCAGACAGGCCCGTGGTCAAGGCAGGCAGAATAGTCAGGCAGGAGGGTAAAGAGTCCAGGAGGTACAGAGTGGCAGACAGGCCCGTGGTCAATGCAGGCAGAATAGTCAGGCAGGAGGGTACAGAGTCCAGGAGGTACAGAGTGGCAGACAGGCCCGTGGTCAAGGCAGGCAGAATAGTCAGGCAGGAGGGTACAGAGTGGCAGACAGGCCCGTGGTCAAGGCAGGCAGAATAGTCAGGCAGGAGGGTACAGAGTCCAGGAGGTACAGAGTGGCAGACAGGCCCGTGGTCAAGGCAGGCAGAATAGTCAGGCAGGAGGGTACAGAGTGGCAGACAGGCCCGTGGTCAAGGCAGGCAGAATAGTCAGGCAGGAGGGTACAGAGTGGCAGACAGGCCCGTGGTCAAGGCAGGCAGAATAGTCAGACAGGAGGGTACAGAGTGGCAGACAGGCCCGTGGTCAAGGCAGGCAGAATAGTCAGGCAGGAGGGTACAGAGTGGCAGACAGGCCCGTGGTCAAGGCAGGCAGAATAGTCAGGCAGGAGGGTACAGAGTGGCAGACAGGCCCGTGGTCAAGGCAGGCAGAATAGTCAGGCAGGAGGGTACAGAGTGGCAGACAGGCCCGTGGTCAAGGCAGGCAGAATAGTCAGGCAGGAAGGTACAGAGTCCAGGAGGTACAGTGGCAGACAGGCCCGTGGTCAAGGCAGGCAGAATAGTCAGGCAGGAGGGTAAAGAGTCCAGAAACAGGCAAGGTTCAAAACCAGGAGGACTAGAAAAAGGAGAATAGCAAAAGGAGTACAGGAAAAATGCTGGTTGACTTGGAAAAACATACAAGACGAACTGGCACAGAGAGACAGGAAACACAGGGATAAATACACTGGGGAAAACAAGATGAACTGGCACAGAGAGACAGGAAACACAGGGATAAATACACTGGGGAAAACAAGAGGAACTGTCACAGAGGGGCAGGAAACACAGGGATAAATACACTGGGGAAAACAAGAGGAACTGTCACAGAGAGACAGGAAACACAGGGATAAATACACTGGGGAAAACAAGACGAACTGGCACAGAGAGACAGGAAACACAGGGATAAATACACTGGGGAAAACAAGATGAACTGGCACAGAGAGACAGGAAACACAGGGATAAATACACTGGGGAAAACAAGACGAACTGGCACAGAGAGACAGGAAACACAGGGAAAAATACACTGGGGAAAACAAGATGAACTGGCACAGAGAGACAGGAAACACAGGGATAAATACACTGGGGAAAACAAGATGAACTGGCACAGAGAGACAGGAAACACAGGGATAAATACACTGGGGAAAACAAGATGAACTGGCACAGAGAGACAGGAAACACAGGGATAAATACACTGGGGAAAACAAGATGAACTGGCACAGAGGGGCAGGATACACAGGGATAAATACACTGGGGAAAACAAGACGAACTGGCACAGGGAGACAGGAAACACAGGGATAAATACACTGGGGAAAACAAGATGAACTGGCACAGAGAGACAGGAAACACATGGATAAATACACTGGGGAAAACAAGACGAACTGGTACAGAGGGGCAGGAAACACAGGGATAAATACACTGGGGAAAACAAGATGAACTGGCACAGAGAGACAGGAAACACAGGGATAAATACACTGGGGAAAACAAGATGAACTGGCACAGAGAGACAGGAAACACATGGATAAATACACTGGGGAAAACAAGACTAACTGGCACAGAGAGACAGGAAACACAGGGATAAATACACTGGGGATAACAAGATGAACTGACACAGAGAGACGGGAAACACATGGATAAATACACTGGGGATAACAAGATGAACTGGCACAGAGGGGCAGGAAACACAGGGAAAAATACACTGGGGAAAACAAGATGAACTGTCAGAGAGAAAGGAAACACAGGGATAAATACACTGGGGATAACAAGATGAACTGGCACAGAGAGACAGGAAACACAGGGATAAATACACTGGGGAAAACAAGATGAACTGGCACAGAGAGACAGGAAACACAGGGATAAATACACTGGGGAAAACAAGATGAACTGGCACAGAGAGACAGGAAACACAGGGATAAATACACTGGGGATAACAAGATGAACTGGCACAGAGAGACAGGAAACACAGGTATAAATACACTGGGGAAAACAATATGAACTGGCACAGAGAGACAGGAAACACAGGGATAAATACACTGGGGAAAACAAGATGAACTGGCACAGAGGGGCAGGAAACACAGGGATAAATACACTGGGGAAAACAAGACGAACTGGCACAGGGAGACAGGAATCACAGGGATAAATACACTGGGGAAAACAAGATGAACTGGCACAGAGAGACAGGAAACACAGGGATAAATACACTGGGGAAAACAAGATGAACTGTCACAGAGACAGGAAACACAGGGATAAATACACTGGGGATAACAAGATGAACTGGCACAGAGAGACAGGAAACGCATGGATAAATACACTGGGGATAACAAGATGAACTGGCACAGAGGGGCAGGAAACACAGGGAAAAATACACTGGGGAAAACAAGATGAACTGTCACAGAGACAGGAAACACAGGGATAAATACACTGGGGATAACAAGATGAACTGGCACAGAGAGACAGGAAACACAGGGATAAATACACTGGGGAAAACAAGACGAACTGGCACAGAGAGACAGGAAACACAGGGACAAATACACTGGGGAAAACAAGATGAACTGGCACAGAGAGACAGGAAACACAGGGATAAATACACTGGGGAAAACAAGACGAACTGGCACAGAGAGACAGGAAACACAGGGAAAAATACACTGGGGAAAACAAGATGAACTGGCACAGAGAGACAGGAAACACAGGGATAAATACACTGGGGAAAACAAGATGAACTGGCACAGAGAGACAGGAAATACAGGGATAAATACACTGGGGAAAACAAGATGAACTGGCACAGAGAGACAGGAAACACAGAGATAAATACACTGGGGAAAACAAGATGAACTGGCACAGAGGGGCAGGATACACAGGGATAAATACACTGGGGAAAACAAGACGAACTGGCACAGGGAGACAGGAAACACAGGGATAAATACACTGGGGAAAACAAGATGAACTGGCACAGAGAGACAGGAAACACAGGGATAAATACACTGGGGAAAACAAGACGAACTGGTACAGAGGGGCAGGAAACACAGGGATAAATACACTGGGGAAAACAAGATGAACTGGCACAGAGAGACAGGAAACACAGGGATAAATACACTGGGGAAAACAAGACGAACTGGCACAGAGAGACAGGAAACACATGGATAAATACACTGGGAAAACAAGACTAACTGAACTGCACAGAGAGACAGGAAACACAGGGATAAATACACTGGGGATAACAAGATGAACTGACACAGAGAGACAGGAAACACATGGATAAATACACTGGGGATAACAAGATGAACTGGCACAGAGGGGCAGGAAACACAGGGAAAAATACACTGGGGAAAACAAGATGAACTGTCAGAGAGACAGGAAACACAGGGATAAATACACTGGGGATAACAAGATGAACTGGCACAGAGAGACAGGAAACACAGGGATAAATACACTGGGGAAAACAAGATGAACTGGCACAGAGAGACAGGAAACACAGGGATAAATACACTGGGGAAAACAAGATGAACTGGCACAGAGGGGCAGGAAACACAGGGATAAATACACTGGGGAAAACAAGATGAACTGTCACAGAGAGACAGGAAACACAGGGATAAATACACTGGGGAAAACAAGACGAACTGGCACAGAGAGACAGGAAACACAGGGATAAATACACTGGGGAAAACAAGATGAACTGGCACAGAGAGACAGGAAACACAGGGATACATACACTGGGGAAAACAAGACGAACTGGCACAGAGAGACAGGAAACACAGGGAAAATACACTGGGGAAAACAAGATGAACTGGCACAGAGAGACAGGAAACACAGGGATAAATACACTGGGGATAACAAGATGAACTGGCACAGAGAGACAGGAAACACAGGGATAAATACACTGGGGAAAACAAGATGAACTGGCACAGAGAGACAGGAAACACAGGGATAAATACACTGGGGAAAACAAGATGAACTGGCACAGAGGGGTAGGAAACACAGGGATAAATACACTGGGGAAAACAAGACGAACTGGCACAGGGAGACAGGAATCACAGGGATAAATACACTGGGGAAAACAAGATGAACTGGCACAGAGAGACAGGAAACACAGGGATAAATACACTGGGGAAAACAAGATGAACTGTCACAGAGACAGGAAACACAGGGATAAATACACTGGGGATAACAAGATGAACTGGCACAGAGAGACAGGAAACACAGGGATAAATACACTGGGGATAACAAGATGAACTGGCACAGAGAGACAGGAAACACAGGTATAAATACACTGGGGAAAACAATATGAACTGGCACAGAGAGACAGGAAACACAGGGATAAATACACTGGGGAAAACAAGATGAACTGGCACAGAGGGGCAGGAAACACAGGGATAAATACACTGGGGAAAACAAGACGAACTGGCACAGGAGACAGGAATCACAGGGATAAATACACTGGGGAAAACAAGATGAACTGGCACAGAGAGACAGGAAACACAGGGATAAATACACTGGGGAAAACAAGATGAACTGTCACAGAGACAGGAAACACAGGGATAAATACACTGGGGATAACAAGATGAACTGGCACAGAGAGACAGGAAACGCATGGATAAATACACTGGGGATAACAAGATGAACTGGCACAGAGGGGCAGGAAACACAGGGAAAAATACACTGGGGAAAACAAGATGAACTGTCACAGAGACAGGAAACACAGGGATAAATACACTGGGGATAACAAGATGAACTGGCACAGAGAGACAGGAAACACAGGGATAAATACACTGGGGAAAACAAGACGAACTGGCACAGAGAGACAGGAAACACAGGGATAAATACACTGGGGAAAACAAGATGAACTGGCACAGAGAGACAGGAAACACAGGGATAAATACACTGGGGAAAACAAGACGAACTGGCACAGAGAGACAGGAAACACAGGGAAAAATACACTGCGGAAAACAAGATGAACTGGCACAGAGAGACAGGAAACACAGGGATAAATACACTGGGGAAAACAAGATGAACTGGCACAGAGAGACAGGAAACACAGGGATAAATACACTGGGGAAAACAAGATGAACTGGCACAGAGAGACAGGAAACACAGAGATAAATACACTGGGGAAAACAAGATGAACTGGCACAGAGGGGCAGGATACACAGGGATAAATACACTGGGGAAAACAAGACGAACTGGCACAGGGAGACAGGAAACACAGGGATAAATACACTGGGGAAAACAAGATGAACTGGCACAGAGAGACAGGAAACACAGGGATAAATACACTGGGAAAACAAGACGAACTGGTACAGAGGGGCAGGAAACACAGGGATAAATACACTGGGGAAAACAAGATGAACTGGCACAGAGAGACAGGAAACACAGGGATAAATACACTGGGGAAAACAAGACGAACTGGCACAGAGAGACAGGAAACACATGGATAAATACACTGGGGAAAACAAGACTAACTGGCACAGAGAGACAGGAAACACAGGGATAAATACACTGGGGATAACAAGATGAACTGACACAGAGAGACAGGAAACACATGGATAAATACACTGGGGATAACAAGATGAACTGGCACAGAGGGGCAGGAAACACAGGGAAAAATACACTGGGGAAAACAAGATGAACTGTCAGAGAGACAGGAAACACAGGGATAAATACACTGGGGATAACAAGATGAACTGGCACAGAGGGGTAGGAAACACAGGGATAAATACACTGGGGAAAACAAGACGAACTGGCACAGGGAGACAGGAATCACAGGGATAAATACACTGGGGAAAACAAGATGAACTGGCACAGAGAGACAGGAAACACAGGGATAAATACACTGGGGAAAACAAGATGAACTGTCACAGAGACAGGAAACACAGGGATAAATACACTGGGGATAACAAGATGAACTGGCACAGAGAGACAGGAAACACAGGGATAAATACACTGGGGATAACAAGATGAACTGGCACAGAGAGACAGGAAACACAGGGATAAATACACTGGGGAAAACAAGATGAACTGGCACAGAGAGACAGGAAACACAGGGATAAATACACTGGGGATAACAAGATGAACTGGCACAGAGGGGTAGGAAACACAGGGATAAATACACTGGGGAAAACAAGACGAACTGGCACAGGGAGACAGGAATCACAGGGATAAATACACTGGGGAAAACAAGATGAACTGGCACAGAGAGACAGGAAACACAGGGATAAATACACTGGGGAAAACAAGATGAACTGTCACAGAGACAGGAAACACAGGGATAAATACACTGGGGATAACAAGATGAACTGGCACAGAGAGACAGGAAACACAGGGATAAATACACTGGGGAAAACAAGACGAACTGGCACAGAGAGACAGGAAACACAGGGATAAATACACTGGGGAAAACAAGATGAACTGGCACAGAGAGACAGGAAACACAGGGATAAATACACTGGGGAAAACAAGACTGGCACAGAACTGGCACAGAGAGACAGGAAACACAGGGGAAAAATACACTGGCGGAAAACAAGATGAACTGGCACAGAGAGACAGGAAACACAGGGATAAATACACTGGGGAAAACAAGATGAACTGGCACAGAGAGACAGGAAACACAGGGATAAATACACTGGGGAAAACAAGATGAACTGGCACAGAGAGACAGGAAACACAGAGATAAATACACTGGGGAAAACAAGATGAACTGGCACAGAGGGGCAGGATACACAGGGATAAATACACTGGGGAAAACAAGACGAACTGGCACAGGGAGACAGGAAACACAGGGATAAATACACTGGGGAAAACAAGATGAACTGGCACAGAGAGACAGGAAACACAGGGATAAATACACTGGGGAAAACAAGACGAACTGGTACAGAGGGGCAGGAAACACAGGGATAAATACACTGGGGAAAACAAGATGAACTGGCACAGAGAGACAGGAAACACAGGGATAAATACACTGGGGAAAACAAGACGAACTGGCACAGAGAGACAGGAAACACATGGATAAATACACTGGGGAAAACAAGACTAACTGGCACAGAGAGACAGGAAACACAGGGATAAATACACTGGGGATAACAAGATGAACTGACACAGAGAGACAGGAAACACATGGATAAATACACTGGGGATAACAAGATGAACTGGCACAGAGGGGCAGGAAACACAGGGAAAAATACACTGGGGAAAACAAGATGAACTGTCAGAGAGACAGGAAACACAGGGATAAATACACTGGGGATAACAAGATGAACTGGCACAGAGAGACAGGAAACACAGGGATAAATACACTGGGGAAAACAAGATGAACTGGCACAGAGAGACAGGAAACACAGGGATAAATACACTGGGGAAAACAAGATGAACTGGCACAGAGGGGCAGGAAACACAGGGATAAATACACTGGGGAAAACAAGATGAACTGTCACAGAGAGACAGGAAACACAGGGATAAATACACTGGGGAAAACAAGACGAACTGGCACAGAGAGACAGGAAACACAGGGATAAATACACTGGGGAAAACAAGATGAACTGGCACAGAGAGACAGGAAACACAGGGATACATACACTGGGGAAAACAAGACGAACTGGCACAGAGAGACAGGAAACACAGGGAAAAATACACTGGGGAAAACAAGATGAACTGGCACAGAGAGACAGGAAACACAGGGATAAATACACTGGGGATAACAAGATGAACTGGCACAGAGAGACAGGAAACACAGGGATAAATACACTGGGGAAAACAAGATGAACTGGCACAGAGAGACAGGAAACACAGGGATAAATACACTGGGGAAAACAAGATGAACTGGCACAGAGGGGTAGGAAACACAGGGATAAATACACTGGGGAAAACAAGACGAACTGGCACAGGGAGACAGGAATCACAGGGATAAATACACTGGGGAAAACAAGATGAACTGGCACAGAGAGACAGGAAACACAGGGATAAATACACTGGGGAAAACAAGATGAACTGTCACAGAGACAGGAAACACAGGGATAAATACACTGGGGATAACAAGATGAACTGGCACAGAGAGACAGGAAACGCATGGATAAATACACTGGGGATAACAAGATGAACTGGCACAGAGGGGCAGGAAACACAGGGAAAAATACACTGGGGAAAACAAGATGAACTGTCACAGAGACAGGAAACACAGGGATAAATACACTGGGGATAACAAGATGAACTGGCACAGAGAGACAGGAAACACAGGGATAAATACACTGGGGAAAACAAGCGACGCCTGGAGGGGTGGAGACAATAACGAGGACATGTGAAACAGATCAGGGTGTGACACAGCATGTATTGCTTTATTAAACATGAATTCAATACCCAATTATATTAATCTATAAGTCTACATTTTGGTAGTTAAAAAAGGTTGATTGCTAAATAGAAGACTACTCTGGCGATGCTTGTTTTATGATAATAACATCTGCATGTTTAGCTAAAACAAACCAGCAGAAAACCTGAAATAAGCAGGTCCAGGCTCTGTCGCAATCGGCTGTGACAGGGAGACCCATGGGGCGGCGAACAATTGGCCCAGCATCGTCCGGGTTAGGGAAGGGTTTGGCCGGCAGGGATGTTCTCATCTCATCGCGCATTACATTTTAACATTACATTTAAGTCATTTAGCAGACGCTCTTATCCAGAGCGACTTACAAATTGGTGCATTCACCTTATGACATCCAGTGGAACAGTCACTTTACAATAGTGCATCTAAATCTTAAAAGGGGGGGGGGGGGTGAGAAGGATTACTTATCCTATCCTAGGTATTCCTTAAAGAGGTGGGGTTTCAGGTGTCTCCGGAAGGTGGTGATTGACTCCGCTGTCCTGGCGTCGTGAGGGAGTTTGTTCCACCATTGGGGGGCCAGAGCAGCGAACAGTTTTGACTGGGCTGAGCGGGAACTGTACTTCCTCAGTGGTAGGGAGGCGAGCAGGCCAGAGGTGGATGAACGCAGTGCCCTTGTTTGGGTGTAGGGCCTGATCAGAGCCTGGAGGTACTGAGGTGCCGTTCCCCTCACAGCTCCGTAGGCAAGCACCATGGTCTTGTAGCGGATGCGAGCTTCAACTGGAAGCCAGTGGAGAGAGCGGAGGAGCGGGGTGACGTGAGAGAACTTGGGAAGGTTGAACACCAGACGGGCTGCGGCATTCTGGATGAGTTGTAGGGGTTTAATGGCACAGGCAGGGAGCCCAGCCAACAGCGAGTTGCAGTAATCCAGACGGGAGATGACAAGTGCCTGGATTAGGACCTGCGCCGCTTCCTGTGTGAGGCAGGGTCGTACTCTGCGGATGTTGTAGAGCATGAACCTACAGGAACGGGCCACCGCCTTGATGTTAGTTGAGAACGACAGGGTGTTGTCCAGGATCACGCCAAGGTTCTTAGCGCTCTGGGAGGAGGACACAATGGAGTTGTCAACCGTGATGGCGAGATCATGGAACGGGCAGTCCTTCCCGGGAGGAAGAGCAGCTCCGTCTTGCCGAGGTTCAGCTTGAGGTGGTGATCCGTCATCCACACTGATATGTCTGCCAGACATGCAGAGATGCGATTCGCCACCTGGTCATCAGAAGGGGGAAAGGAGAAGATTAATTGTGTGTCGTCTGCATAGCAATGATAGGAGAGACCATGTGAGGTTATGACAGAGCCAAGTGACTTGGTGTATAGCGAGAATAGGAGAGGGCCTAGAACAGAGCCCTGGGGGACACCAGTGGTGAGAGCGCGTGGTGAGGAGACAGATTCTCGCCACGCCACCTGGTAGGAGCGACCTGTCAGGTAGGACGCAATCCAAGCGTGGGCCACGCCGGAGATGCCCAACTCGGAGAGGGTGGAGAGGAGGATCTGATGGTTCACAGTATCGAAGGCAGCCGATAGGTCTAGAAGGATGAGAGCAGAGGAGAGAGATTGTTAGCTTTAGCGGTGCGGAGCGCCTCCGTGATACAGAGAAGAGCAGTCTCAGTTGAATGACTAGTCTTGAAACCTGACTGATTTGGATCAAGAAGGTCATTCTGAGAGAGATAGCGGGAGAGCTGGCCAAGGACGGCACGTTCAAGAGTTTTGGAGAGAAAAGAAAGAAGGGATACTGGTCTGTAGTTGTTGACATCGGAGGGATCGAGTGTAGGTTTTTTCAGAAGGGGTGCAACTCTCGCTCTCTTGAAGACGGAAGGGACGTAGCCAGCGGTCAGGGATGAGTTGATGAGCGAGGTGAGGTAAGGGAGAAGGTCTCCGGAAATGGTCTGGAGAAGAGAGGAGGGGATAGGGTCAAGCGGGCAGGTTGTTGGGCGGCCGGCCGTCACAAGACGCAAGATTTCCTCTGGAGAGAGAGGGGAGAAAGAGGTCAGAGCACAGGGTAGGGCAGTGTGAGCAGAACCAGCGGTGTCGTTTGACTTAGCAAACGAGGATCGGATGTCGTCGACCTTCTTTTCAAAATGGTTGACGAAGTCATCTGCAGAGAGGGAGGAGGGGGGGGAGGAGGATTCAGGAGGGAGGAGAAGGTGGCAAAGAGCTTCCTAGGGTTAGAGGCAGAAGCTTGGAATTTAGAGTGGTAGAAAGTGGCTTTAGCAGCAGAGACAGAAGAGGAAAATGTAGAGAGGAGGGAGCGAAAGGATGCCAGGTCCGCAGGGAGGCGAGTTTTCCTCCATTTCCGCTCGGCTGCCCGGAGCCCTGTTCTGTGAGCTCGCAATGAGTCGTCGAGCCACGGAGCGGGAGGGGAGGACCGAGCCGGCCTGGAGGATAGGGGGCATAGAGAGTCAAAGGATGCAGAAAGGGAGGAGAGGAGGGTTGAGGAGGAAGAATCAAGAGATAGGTTGGAGAAGGTTTGAGCAGAGGGAAGAGATGATAGGATGGAAGAGGAGAGAGTAGCGGGGGAGAGAGAGCGAAGGTTGGGACGGCGCGATACCATCCGAGTAGGGGCAGTGTGGGAAGTGTTGGATGAGAGCGAGAGGGAAAAGGATACAAGGTAGTGGTCGGAGACTTGGAGGGGAGTTGCAATGAGGTTAGTGGAAGAACAGCATCTAGTAAAGATGAGGTCGAGCGTATTGCCTGCCTTGTGAGTAGGGGGAAGGTGAGAGGGTGAGGTCAAAAGAGGAGAGGAGTGGAAAGAAGGAGGCAGAGAGGAATGAGTCAAAGGTAGACGTGGGGAGGTTAAAGTCGCCCAGAACTGTGAGAGGTGAGCCGTCCTCAGGAAAGGAGCTTATCAAGGCATCAAGCTCATTGATGAACTCTCCGAGGAACCTGGAGGGCGATAAATGATAAGGATGTTAAGCTTGAAAGGGCTGGTAACTGTGACAGCATGGAATTCAAAGGAGGCGATAGACAGATGGGTAAGGGGAGAAAGAGAGAATGACCACTTGGGAGAGATGAGGATCCCGGTGCCACCACCCCGCTGACCAGAAGCTCTCGGGTGTGCGAGAACACGTGGGCGGACGAAGAGAGAGCAGTAGGAGTGGCAGTGTTATCTGTGGTGATCCATGTTTCCGTCAGTGCCAAGAAGTCGAGGGACTGGAGGGAGGCATAGGCTGAGATGAACTCTGCCTTGTTGGCCGCAGATCGGAAGTTCCAGAGGCTACCGGAGACCTGGAACTCCACGTGGGTCGTGCGCTGGGACCACCAGATTAGGGTGGCCGCGGCCACGCGGTGTGGAGCGTTTCTATGGTCTGTGCAGAGAGGAGAGAACAGGGATAGACAGACACATAGTTGACAGGCTACAGAAGAGGCTACGCTAATGCAAAGGAGATTGGAATGACAAGTGGACTACACGTCTCGAATGTTCAGAAAGTTAAGCTTACGTAGCAAGAATCTTATTGACTAAAATGATTAAAATGATACAGTACTGCTGAAGTAGGCTAGCTGGCAGTGGCTGCGTTGTTGACTTTGTAGGCTAGCTGGCAGTGGCTGCGTTGTTGACACTACACTAATCAAGTCGTTCCGTTGAGTGTAATAGTTTCTACAGTGCTGCTATTCGGGGGCTAGCTGGCTAGCTAGCAGTGTTGATTACGTTAGATATAACGTTAGATAGCCGACTTTAGAAACATGTGACACATATACAAGTAAATTATGTAGAAATTAAGTCCCTAATATGATCACTCATTATGGAGAATAAACGTCAGTTTGTTGCTAGCTAACGGTAGTGTTAATCTCGATGTGCGATAAGGCCCGAGTACGAGTACTGTAACATACTCAGCCCGACTAACATTACAGTAGTATGGCTAGAATTATACAAACCCATTTTTGCAACCAAATCTTATACTAGGTAACACATTGTAGTCGCACTAGCGACTCCTGTGGCGGACCAGGCGCAATGCACACTGACACGGTCGCCAGGTGTACTGTGTTTCCTCCGACACATTGGTGCAACTGGCTTCTGGGTTAAGCGGCCGTTGTGTCAAGAGGCAGTGCGGCTTGGCTGGGTTGTGTTTCGGAGGGCGCATGGCTCTCGACCTTTGCCTCTCCTGAGTTCGTATGGGAGTTGCAGCGATGGGACAAGACTAACTACCAATTGGATACAACAAAATCTGTGAGAAAAAAGGGGCTTAAAAATAAATGCAAAAAATGAAATAATTAATTTAGCTAGGACTGTCTGGGATTGGTCTGAGTGGGGAGGGGAAAACTGACAACTAGCTGTTATTGGCAGAGGTTTGGAACTCTCTTTCTTATTGGTCTATGAAAGGCAGGCCAAAACTCCATCCCAGCAAAACAGGCTGCAATTCCACGTGGTCTTTTCAAACAGCTCTTACAATAAAATGATATTATCATAATTTCACAGTATTAGGAAATATCTATATTTTTAAATGCAGGGAAAATCACACTTTGAATGTAGTGACCCTTTAAATGCTTGGAATCTGCCTTTGAGGCTGATGTTACCACCAGAACGTGATGACATATTGATATAGCCATCAAACCAATGTTTTAGAACATGCCATTTCATCAGACTAGGGTGAGATATTAAATATACCTATAATGTAAGTATAATGTGACAGTTGAGAGAGAGAGAGGAAGATGGGGAATACGGGGAGGAGTGGTTGAGAGAGACTGCAGGGAGGAGGTTTATTGACAGACTAAATGTAATCATTGTTAAATATTCTAATCAATAGATCTGTGAAGAAAATATTTGATCACAATCTGTGGTTTCCCTTCAGACCGCAGGAAAGTGACAGGGACTGTGGTAAAATACAATAGTACATGATTTACTTTGCATATACTACATATGCCAAGTATATATAGGAGTCACGACTTTGTAAAAATATACAGGTAAATATGCATTTCACTGACAGGATATTTATTAGACCAGGTAAGTCTCATTGAGATTAGAAATCTGTTTTACAAGAGAGACCTGGTCAAAATAGCAGGACACAACGTTTCAGACACAATTACAACATAAAACACAAAGCACTACAGTTGAAAAACATACAGGTACAGATTGAACAGGTAAGATATTTTGGGGAAGTGTGATGCATCCTGGGGTGAAAACATTGACAGCTCCCCCTCGTTCAAAGTGGGATGGAAGGAGAACTGGAATGCTTTTTTACCCAGCTCTGTAAGGGCAATAAGATATAGTCATGGACGTTCAGAGGCGAAGTTGACTCAAGTGTAACTAAATTCATTATTATTGCAATGATGACAGCTATGATGTAAATTATGATTGAGGTAATAATGCATTTATAGGCAATATCATAATAATATATAGCTATCGAAAGATGTAACACCTGCTCTATCCATCCCCGCCCCCTTTGATTGATCTATAAACCAGCTAATTATCTCTGTCAGAGCAGATAAATCAACCAATCACATGCATGGGTGTGTTTAATCACAACATTAGTCTAATGCACAGCTCCCGCTGTGCGTTAACTCGCTCATTTAGACTGTTTTACGTCATAGAGGGACTGAAGAGGGGAGTATATTAGAGATCCCACTACACACAGCACAGCAGCAGGCTGTAGAGGCTGCCCACAGCTCAGACACTTCATTCAGACACTGGGACATAACAGTCTGCTAAACACCATTATGATTGTTGTACACACACTACTATGATTGTTGTATTCATCATCATCATCATCATTTCCTGTGCCACACACACAGTG
The DNA here is from genome assembly GCF_023373465.1 of Oncorhynchus keta. Classification (NCBI taxonomy): domain Eukaryota; kingdom Metazoa; phylum Chordata; class Actinopteri; order Salmoniformes; family Salmonidae; genus Oncorhynchus; species Oncorhynchus keta. The sequence continues at coordinate 79,644,635 of NC_068421.1, forward strand.
ATACCTTCCCCTTGCCCTCATGTACACACACATCCACATCTCTCAGTTTCTGTTCCCTCTATAAGAACCACTGGGTGTGTCTCTCAGTTTCTGTTCCCTCTATAAGAACCACTGGGTGTGTCTCTCAGTTTCTGTTCCCTCTATAAGAACCACTGGGTGTGTCTCTCAGTTTCTGTTCCCTCTATAAGAACCACTGGGTGTGTCTCTCAGTTTCTGTTTCCTCTATAAGAACCACTAGGTGTGTCTCTCAGTTTCTGTTCCCTCTATAAGAACCACTGGGTGTGTCTCTCAGTTTCTGTTCCCTCTATAAGAACCACTGGGTGTGTCTCTCAGTTTCTGTTCCCTCTATAAGAACCACTGGGTGTGTCTCTCAGTTTCTGTTCCCTCTATAAGAACCACTGGGTGTGTCTCTCAGTTTCTGTTCCCTCTGTAAGAACCACTGGGTGTGTCTCTCAGTTTCTGTTCCCTCTATAAGAACCACTGGGTGTGTCTCTCAGTTTCTGTTCCCTCTATAAGAACCACTGGGTGTGTCACTCAGCTTCTGTTCCCTCTATAAGAACCACCGGGTGTGTCTCTCAGTTTCTGTTCCCTCTATAAGAACCACTGGGTGTGTCTCTCAGTTTCTGTTCCCTCTATAAGAACCACTGGGTGTGTCTCTCAGCTTCTGTTCCCTCTATAAGAACCACTGGGTGTGTCTCTCAGTTTCTGTTCCCTCTATAAGAACCACTGGGTGTGTCTCTCAGTTTCTGTTCCCTCTATAAGAACCACTGGGTGTGTCTCTCAGTTTCTGTTCCCTCTATAAGAATCACCGGGTGTGTCTCTCAGTTTCTGTTCCCTCTATAAGAATCACTGGGTGTGTCTTAAACCAGGGGATTCTCCTGAACCATTTCAATGAAATTGAGCACGTGCTCCTATTTTCAGAATATTAAAAATTCTCTGGATATAAAATTAAAGTGGAAAAAATGGACATAATGGCAGTAGGAAAAATCATAACTCTACAGCAAACCTTTAACTAAACAACAAAAAAATATTAAATATTTAGGATGCCTAATAAGTAACAACATACAACAAATATATGAAGATAACTTTATCTTATTACTCAACAATATAAAAGCAGATCTAATTAAATAGAACAATATTCCCATAACTCTAACAGGTAGAATAAACCTCTTCAGAATGACATGACTCCTCCCAAAGTTTATATTTACTCTAACAGGTAGAATAAACCTCTTCAGAATGACATGACTCCTCCCAAAGTTTAGATTTACTCTAACAGGTAGAATAAACCTCTTCAGAATGACATGACTCCTCCCAAAGTTTATATAACTCTAACAGGTAGAATAAACCTCTTCAGAATGACATGACTCCTCCCAAAGTTTATATTTACTCTAACAGGTAGAATAAACCTCTTCAGAATGACATGACTCCTCCCAAAGTTTATATTTACTCTAACAGGTAGAATAAACCTCTTCAGAATGACATGACTCCTCCCAAAGTTTATATTTATTCTAACAGGTAGAATAAACCTCTTCAGAATGGCATGACTCCTCCCAAAGTTTATATTTATTCTAACAGGTAGAATAAACCTCTTCAGAATGACATGACTCCTCACAAAGTTTATATATATTCTAACAGGTAGAATAAACCTCTTCAGAATGACATGACTCCCAAAGTTTATATATTTATTCTAACAGGTAGAATAAACCTCTTCAGAATGACATGACTCCTCCCAAAGTTTATATATATTCTAACAGGTAGAATAAACCTCTTCAGAATGGCATGACTCCCAAAGTTTATATATTTATTCTCGGTAATACCAATTACCCCACTGAAGACATTCTTTAAAAAAGTAGACGTGGCCATAACAGACTTTATATGGACAAATAAAACTCATGGAATAAACAGGAAAGTTTGACATGTTCCTAAGTCTGAGGTTGATTTAAAACATCCAGACTTGGAATTATATCAACTCGCCACCCAAGGTTTTTACTACAGACATAGTTAAATGCACTAAAGAGGAACAATGGGTACATATTGAAGATGCTCATCCTCAGAATCGTTTTACGTGTTTGTTTTCAAAAGATTAAGCTAAGAACATTAACAACTTCATAGTTATGAACACCATAACAATATGGAAGAACATTAACAACTTCATAGTTAAGAACACCATAACAATATGGAAGAACATTAACAACTTCATAGTTAAGAACACCATAACAATATGGAAGAACATTAACAACTTCATAGTTATGAACACCATAACAATATGGAAGAACATTAACAACTTCATAGTTATGAACCTCATAACAATATGGAAGAACATTAACAACTTCATAGTTAAGAACACCATAACAATATGGAAGAACATTAACAACTTCATAGTTAAGAACCTCATACCAATATGGAAGAACATTAACAACTTCATAGTTAAGAACCTCATAAAAATATGGAAGAACATTAACAACTTCATAGTTAAGAACCTCATAACAATATGGAAGAACATTAACAACTCCATAGTTAAGAACACCATAACAATATGGAAGAACATTAACAACTTCATAGTTAAGAACCTCATAACAATATGGAAGAACATTAACAACTTCAAAGTTAAGAACCTCATAACAATATGGAAGAACATTAACAACTTCATAGTTAAGAACCTCATAACAATATGGAAGAACATTAACAACTCCATAGTTATGAACCTCATACCAATATGGAAGAACATTAACAACTTCATAGTTAAGAACCTCATAACAATATGGAAGAACATTAACAACTTCATAGTTAAGAACCTCATAACAATATGGAAGAACATTAACAACTTCATAGTTAAGAACCTCAGACAGTCTAGACCCAAACTGTTAAAGACCTATATCCATCCTACCCTGCCTTTCTAAAGTCTTCAAAAGACAAGTTAATAAACAGATCACTGACCATTTCGAATCCCACTGTACTTTCTCTGCTGTGCAATCCGGTTTTCGAGCTGGTCATGGGTGCACCTCAGCCACGCTCAAGGTACTAAACGATATCATAACGCCATCGATAATAGACAGTACTGTGCAGCCATCTTTATTGACCTGGCCAAGGCTTTCAACTCTGTCAATCACCGTATTCTTATTGGCAGACTCAGCCTTTGTTTCTCAAATTACTGCCTTCCCTTGGTTCAACAACTACTTCTCAGACAGAGTTCAGTATTCTCATAAATGAGGGAGTAAGACCAGTCTGAACAAGTGGACCCTAACGTGACGCAGAGTTTTTTCAGGCGCATGTGCATTTCTTGTTTACCTTTTATATTGACAGCGTTATTGTCCGGTTGAAATATTATAGATCATTTAGGCTAAAAACAACCTGAGGATTGAATATAAACATCGTTTGACATGTTTCTATGAACTTTACGGATACAATTTGGATTTTTTTTTGTCTGATTGTTTTGACTGAGTTTGAGCCTGTGGATTACTGAAGAAAACACGCTAACAAAACAGAGGTTTTTGGATATAAAGAGACTTCATCGAACAAAAGGAACATTTATTGAGTAAATTAATGTCTTCTGATTGCCACCATATGAAGATCATCAAAGGTAAGGGATTAATTGTATCTCTATTTCTGACTTTTGTATAACACTTCTGCTTGGCTGGTTACTGTTTGTAATAATTTGTAAACTGGGCTATGTTCTGGGCTAGGTATGTTCTGGGCTAGGTATGCTTTCGCCTAAAAAGCATTTTATAAATATGATACTGTGGTTGGTTTAACAATAAGTTAATCTTTATACCTATGTAAAATGTTTTGTTTTCTGAATTTTTATAATGAGCATTTCTGTAATTGAATTTGGCGCTCTGCAACCTCACTGGATGTTGGCCAGATCAGACGCGAGCGTCCCACATACCCTAGAGAGGTTAACTAACCTCCAAACGAGCTTCAATGCCATACAACACTCCTTCCGCGGCCTCCAACTGCTCTTTAACGCTAGTAAAGCCAAATGCATGCTTTTCAACCGTTCACTGCCTGCACCTGCCTGTCCGACTAGCATCACTACTCTGGACGGTTCTGACTTAGACTATGTGGACAACTACAAATACCTAGGTGTCTGGTTGGACTGTAAACTCTCCTTCCAGACGCATATTAAACATCTCCAATCCAAAATTAAATCTAGAATCTGCTTCCTATTTCACAACAAAGCCTCCTTCACTCACGCCGCCAAACATACCCTCGTAAAACTGACTATTCTACCGATCCTCGACGTTGGCTATGTAATTTACAAAATAGCTTCCAATACTCTACTCAGCAAACTGGATGCAGTCTATCACAGTGCCATCCGTTTTGTTACCAAAGTCCCATATACCACCCACAACTGCGACCTGTATGCTCTAGTCGACTGGCCCTCGCTACATATTCGTCGCCAGCTCCAGGTCATCTATAAATCTATGCA